>NC_090266.1:980215938-980519331 GCF_040414725.1 Anabrus simplex
TCAAAATCCTATGCCGTCACCTATTATGTCACCTGGGTTCAGTGGTCTGCCTCATCCATTGACTATGTTGCTTGAGATAATTTCTTAATTTTCTGTAAACTCCACGAATGAAGTCATTTCATTTCTCAGGTTCTTAGTTGAATTTCAAGATCACGCTTTAGTGTTTTCTCTCTCGCATTCTCAGATACTACAAATCATGTATCCATATTCCGTAGGCGTCCTCTCGGACAAGATAGTTAAAGCTATAGCTGATAGATCACCCATAGAAAACTTCCACGCCCACCTTTTGGTAAACTTTATTCCGGCTAGGGCAATGTCATCTTTGATACAAAAGTTTTATTTCAGAGTACAGCGATTGGACGAGAATCTTTCCGAATTCATCCAAGACATTAAATTATACACCAGGATGTTCGCACACCATTTTTCGGAAGACCAAATATTGCAAAATATCGTCGAAGGCATCTCTCCGCCCTATAGGTATTACTTATGTTATGCGTCTCGTCCCAAACGTTTTGTAGAATTAGAGGCTATGGTTGTATCGGCTGAGTTGCGAAGGAGCCCCCTCCGTCTTCTAATAGTTTTCGGCCGCCACATCGCCGAAATTTCACCACCCGAAAATGCTATGCTTATGGGTCAACGGAACATTTGCGCAATAAGTGCTCATTGGAAAAATCCAGTGGGACAAAGAATGGAGCAGGGTCATCCCAAGGTAGTTTCAAATGTGGCTCATTTACTCACCTCGCCAAGAATTGCATTAATGTCAATAGTATCCCCTCCTGCTCAACTTCTGGTGCAACCTCCGTGAACTTCGATAATAGGAAGTGACTAGTGTCATCGGCTGAGTCGGCATGTTCATCTTCCCAAGGCTCAGTCCCTGTTAAACCTAGTAAAACCTCTGGTAAGGGAGAGGTTCTTTCTAATCTATCGGTTGAAGGCCCTGAATAATATCTCAGAATTGCGACGGAGACGCCCGCTTGTGTGCCATTCCTTAAAATTGAAGTGAACTGAGAACCTGTTACTGCGCTGTTAGACTCAGGGAGCGTGTGTTCTATAATTTCGGCTGGATGGTATGTTAAATTAAAAAGTAATTTTAAGTTCCCTGACTATTGTTCGTCTTCTGTCCAATGCGTTTCGTCTAACTCTTCTCCATTAGAAATTTTAGGTTTCATCTTTGTTAAAATTCGTATTTTCAAATTTACCTGGAGAATAAAATTGTTTGTTGCTAAACACTTGTCTTCGCCTGTAATGTTTGGGGCTGATTTCATGTCTTATACGGGCTGGTGCTCGGCATTCAGAGTAAGTCGTGCACCTCCAAATTTGCGAATAATTGTAAGATTCCTCTTTTAAAGTGTAATTCTGTGTCAGGTTCATCTGTTTCGCCTACCTAGGATGAGATGTTGTTAGACCTTAGACATCTACCTGAGGAGCAGGCTGAAAGTATTCGTAAATTGTGTCAGTCTTTTCCTGCTATAATTTTTGATACTCTTGGTGTTACTGACCTTATCGAATACAAGATTGAGGTTACGGATTCGATTTCAGTTAGGTTTCCGCCTTATAGGCTATCTCCACCTAAAATGAAGGCTCTTTAAAGGAAATCATCGATCAGATGCTAAAGGATGGTATAATTCGTCCTTCTAAGTCGGCGTCTTCTTCGCCAATTTTTCTTGTGCCGAAACCCCAAGGTGGCTTCAGACTGTGATTCATTATAGGTGTTACAATCTGTGCCCCTTCCTGATCTTCACACTTGTTTTTCGTGGTTTCGGGAAGCCAAGTTCTTTACAATCCGTGACCTAAATCAGGCGTACAATCAGATCCCTCTAGCTGAAGAATAGAAATATTTAATTGCTTTTGCCACGGATTGGAACTTGTATGAGTATAACCGCGCGCCTTCGGGATTCCCACGGGGGCAGATGTACTTACTAGACTGCTAGATAGGGTCTTCTCAGTCATCAAATTTGAATTCTTGTATCATTACCTGGATGATGTTGTATTTTCTGGGACATTTGAAGAACACCTAGATCATCTAAAGGAAGTAATCAGTCACCTTCGTAAGTCTGGATTGACTGTAAAGCTATCCAAGGTAGCTTTCGCTAAGCCTTCCATGTCATTCTTAGGGCATGTTGTGTCGCCCGATGGTGTTTCCATTGATCATTCTAGAACACAGGCCATCCGTGATTTCAAACCTCCTAAGGACATCAAAGGCATTGCCAGTTTTGTAGGTATGGTGAATTTCTTCAGGAAATGTATTCCTAACTTCGCCAGCAGAGCGGCGCCCTTGAACTTACCACGTAGGAAATATGTCAAATTTGATTGGGGCCGTCTCAGCAAGCCGCTTTTGAAGATCTGAAATTAGCTCTTTGTAATGCCCCTGTATTAGCAATGCCAGATTTTTCGAAGAAATTCATTGTCCAAACCGACGCCTCGGCATCGGCGGTTGCTGCTGTCCTTCTTCAGGAAACGGAACTTGTAAGACGACCCATTGCGTATGCGTCTAGGACCTTATAGGCTCAAGAGTCCAAATATTCCATCTATGAACTCGAGGGTTCGGCAGTTTTGTTTGCACTAGAGAAGTTCCGCCTCTATTTTGAACATGTCAAATTCGACCTAGAAACAGACTACCAAGCCTTAAGTTGGCTATTAGCTAGGCCTGGTCGTACTGGTCGTATAGCCCGCTGAGCCATCAGGATTTCTGCTTTCCAATTTGATGTGAGGCATATCAGAGGATCTGAAAATGTTGTTGCGGATGGACTAAGCTGCATGTTTTCTCGTGAAGTGGAGACGACTGAATTGGAAGATGGTTGTTCTCTTCCCATGTCACTACTTTCGGGTATTAATGCTATTCTAACCGATGCCCCTATGTTATTTCGGTATATTGAAAAATATCAACGTGAAGATCCTGTGCTGGCTCCTATTATGGAAACCCTTTCTCCTGGGGAACATGTCGTCCCTTATGTATTGAGAAACGGGGTTTTGTGTTGCCCTTGGAGGCACGATCAGAAGATGAAATTAGTAGTTCCAGCTGTGCTTGTACCTATGATCTTCAAGTACTATCATGAAACCCCATTAGGGGGGCATTTAGGCATCTTCACAACTCGGGAAAATATCCGAGAGATGTTTATTTGAAAAGGTATCGACGGCGAAATTCGGGAAATGGTAAAAGCTTGTAAATCTTGCTTGCTTAGTAAGCCCACCTTCTCCACTAAGCTAAATCTACTGTCATCTCATCAAGCGTCTCGCCCATGGAACGTCTGTATGTAGACTACGTCGGCCGTTTCCCACAATCAAACGCAAATACATTTATTCTGGTGTGTATAGATGGTTTCACTAGATTTTTCTGGTTATTGCCGACTAAGCTGGCAACCCTCAATCTACTATTTCTTGTTTGAATACCATATTTTCTTCTTTCGGCCCCCGTCAATATATAGTTTCTGATAATGCTAAGGCATTCACATCTAACTTAGTCCGTAAATTTTGTTTTGACCTGTCTACCTCACACGTAACAACTTCAGCTTATTACCCTCGACCGTCTCTGGATGAGCGACTCAATCGTAATCTCCGTTCTGCTTTAATGGCTTTTCATCATGTAGATCATTCCAGGTGGGATACTTCCCTGCATTAGTTGGCTTTCGCACTAAATTCGGCGGTTCATGAATCCCATAAGTTCACTCAAGCATCTCTCATGTTTAAATTTATTCCTAATACGCCGATCTCTAATCTTTGGTCACTTAATGACATACGGTAATACCAGAGACAATAGTTCTCGAAAATCTTAGAGATCTATGGAAGAAGGCTAAACACAATCTAAAAGCGTCCCATGAAAAGGTTAGAGAAAGATATGATCGTGGTCGGAGGCCCACCAATTTAAAAGTCGGAGATCAAGTCATGGTTAAACATCTTGTTCCTGCGGGCAAGCTTGCCCCCAGATTACATGGGCCATGCTTCATTCTAGATTTTCTGACAACAGTTACATCATTGGTCAGTAACCCAGTAACAGGTGAAACCTGTGTAATTTCATTGTTGTTTACATTAGCCATTAAAATTTGGCAGGAGTCGAAGGTTATGTTTCTTTGAAGCAGGGGATTAGATTTTAAAATTATGTTAATGATTGACTCGAGGCCGTCTTCCCTCCTTTTGTACATTACCTGATATGTACGATCCACTCCTTTGATTATTCCTGTGGTCAAATCTCTGGTGGCCATTACCAAGCCCCCGTCTCTTGCATCCACGCATTGTTGACACACACTCACCATCAACGCCGACCCCTCACACAAATAAAAATCGTAGGCCTACTCTCAAAACTCCAGCAACACATTTCTGTCGCCCAGATGTTATTGTTTCAGACCCCCTCAGCCGTCGGCGGCCGTGCTTCAACATCTGGCGAGGGATAACGGAGTGGGGAATGGGCCCACTCCACTCTAGTTAACATTCAGTCCGGACGGCGCGCCGGAGTCCACCTTCCCGGCAAGTGCTGAAATGCGGTGACACCACTGCCAATTCATCTGGTGACTACACATGTACATCTAATCTGCGGCAACCATCACCACGACTTCCCCTCTCATAGTAGCCGGAGGTGTATCTGAGGGTACTTGGGGGATCGGGGACCTCACCTGGGTATCGGCAGCGGCTGCAGGTCTGGCCGTCAAAATTGATCTGCATATAATTAACTTCTACGATGGCCAAAAGACTTAAAAGCTGGTTCTTCGCTATTTCCAGGTTTGCAACACTTCTTTCTCATTCCGCCTGTTTTGAATGTAGCCATTAATAATTTTCTGTAATTATTTTTCAGCCTATCACAGGCTTCTTGTTGCCTTTTGGGTGTATCTTTCGAATTTGCCAATAAAATGAGAGGGTGGGTCCGGATTTAGTCCAGAATCCTCTCGAACAATCCCCTCGGGTATATAAGCATATAAGCTGAGGCTTATCTGGCTACCTTGTCTATTGATCGTCGTCTTTCTGAATGTGTGTGTTAAGACAGGAGGCGGGGCGCCTCATTCTTCGGCAGGCAGAACAACAGCCAGTAATGGCCACCAATATTCTATCTTTCTAGCTGTCTCTACAAACTTATCCGACGGGAGTTCGAATTTCTAACTATGTAACCAACCTTTTCTAAAATGTAAATTTTCGTTCAGCTAATGTAAAATTTCATAAAGTCTTTAACTGTAAATCTGGGATAGAGACGGCGTTACCCTCTCAAGTTCCCCTTCAACTTGGCTTGAGGTGACTACGATTTAGTAACTGTTTTTCTTTCCTGTAATGCATTAAATTAACCTTCATTCGAGTCACCTCAGTAGCTTGGGATTAGCCCCTGTATCACTGGGCCGAGAGCACCGTTAGGATTTTATTCTTCGTTATCTAGGAGTGCAAGTATACGCCTCCATTCATTTTGTGTTCGGGCCATTAATTTAATCTGTTATTCTTTTTCCACGAAGGCCCAGTAGGTTAGGTTCTAGATTCCCCTGTACACTAACTTTTGTTGATTGTTAATTGCGCCTAGAGAGGCCAGAGGTTGTAAGAGTTTTGTAATGTTGCCTTAAGCGGGCTGTTAGAAATTGATTAATGTCGGAGAGCATGTAAGCTCTTTTCTGAAATTCTTGTAATATTGAGGGATGTCTTTGGAAGGCCGTAAATTGTTGCTGGTGGAACCTAGTGCTCGCGAACACTGTGTATTGTGAGATATCCCTCCTTTATCTGACTAAGGCAACATTTGCGAAAATTGTAAATTTGGAACCTGAAGCTCAAAATTGGTATATCTGGAGGCGGAAGCTCAAAAATTGTAAATTATCGATTGTTGAATTTTCCAATTCTTGTTTCAAGATTGCTATTTGTACCTGGCATGTTGTTATTTCACTAAGTGAAAGACTGCTGTTAAGTTTGTTTTTTGAAAAGAAATGTGACTATTTAAAGTTTTAGTTCAATTTTGATATCGTAGCTAGACCCATTCAACACCAGCACATCATTTAACCCCTTTCTGGCCCACGGATAACCCCGTATCTATTATTATTATTATGATTATTATTATTATTATTATTATTATTATTATTATTATTATTATTATTATTATTATTATTATTATTATTATTATTATTATTATTATTTTACTGTGGTTTGGTGGAACGGCAGAGGTGAAAGAAGGTGCCGGGGTGAATGGGTCTAACTAACAAATCAAAGTTAATTTAAAACTTTAAGAAAAGTTATATTTTCTGAGTTTTAACAAGCAATAATTACAAAATTTAACAAGTTGTCACTAGGTGGTATAACCCCGATATAGCAATTAAAAAACAAGGCTTAGAAAAATCCAAGATTTCAAATCCTAGACACCCTTGGGCTACCAGCCCCTAGCTTTACAACTTTTGTGCTCCTAGTTCAGCTTTAACCAAGCAACAATGTGTTCAAAAGGGTAGAAATCCCCTGATACATGGAGCGGTTGCTCCCTATTACAATCTCAGGCCTCCCAGAGGCACTTTTACAACACAAGAAAAGAGCTGACACGCTCTCAGTTTTTCAAGCCTCTTCAAGGCAATAGTAGACTTTACAATTACTTGCCATTAAGGCACCACTTACAAAATGAAACGGGGGTATCTTGTACCCAACCTACTGGGCCTTAGCAGAAAAATAATAGGTTAAGTAAATGGCCCGAAATACCAAAAGAATGGAGGCGTGCATTTGCGCTCCTACACATGCATTCTTAAAAAAAAGGCACTAGGCCGATGGCACAGGGGCTATTCCCAAACTATGGAGGTGACCCGTATAAGAAAGGGATTTAAAACATTAAGGAAGGGAACCAGTTACCAAAACGTAGTCACCTCAAACCAAAATGAAGGGGAGCTCGAGAGAGTAAATCACTCTCTATCCCCGAATTACACTTACAGATTTTATGAAGTTTTTACTTAAAACGGCAGAAAATTACATGTTGGAAAAATAGGTTACATTGCAAAGGTTTCGGACCTTTCCCGCGGGTTAAACTGCTGAGCTAGCAAGAAATAAAAATGTTAAACGGCCATTAACTTACTGAAGACCTGCTGCCTGATGAAAGAGGCGCCTCCCGCCTCCTGCTACACGTCCGCACACTAGGTTAGGTGTTGATCAAGTGGCCAGGAGATGTGAAAATCAGCAGTTTATATACCCTCGGGGAAAGTTCGAGACCTTTCATGAATAAAACAGCCACACCCATTTAATTTTATTGGGTAGCTTAAAGTTACACACCAAATTGAAGAAGAAGCCTGTGATTGGTAGGAACTTAATTACAGAAATTACAGGATAAATATTGCCAACCCAAAAATGACTGAACTAAATTTAGTAAAGGAAAAACTTATGAAAACAAAATTACTTCTGAAAGGTTCTTTCACTTCGCACCAGGGTGCATGATCATAATTTTTGTAGTGACCTCTATGAGAGAATGTCCAAACTTCTTGATGAATGGAAAACAAAAACAAGTCGAATTTCACACAGTTCAGGAAACTTCACCATAAAAATTACGGTAGTGACATCTTCTGAGAAAATTTACAAGTTCGTCCAGTTTTAAGTTCAGACTTCCTCCTGTGGGGGAGGTTTTATTGGCGCAAGATTTAAAAGTGCGGCGTAGGGGTGTACCTCCCGGTACTATTATTATTATTATTATTATTATTATTATTATTATTATTATTATTATTATTATTATTATTATTATTATTATTATTATTATTATTATTATTATTATTATTATTTGGAGACAAAGGAAGTTGGTGACCGTGAATAATACGTGTCCTCTTGTTGAGATCTAACCAAGTGAAATAACTTTACGTTCGACGGGCTTTGGTGCACGGACACGAGTCAGTCAGTTGTTACAGTCTTAGAGTTATGGTTATGTTGTGTTTATAGATGTGTCGCAAATACAATCTTATCTTGAATAAAGTGATTTGTTGTTACTGTTTCCGTAAATAAGAAGTGCCTACATTTTTGAAGAACCAGTCTGCCAGGTAGGGAATCTAGTTTGAATAGAACAATACGGAACGAAATAGTCAGCTACGAAGCTGTGAGGCATATCACAACGTATAAAACTCCGTTAAGCTGGAGTTCAAAACAGTGTGACGTTTAAAAGCCATGCATTGCAAAGCGCACGTGAATTGTGACTTTCGAGAGCAGGAAATGACAGTGTGTGCTTGTTCTCGGCATTAGCAGTGGATAGTGAAGGAATCAGCACCATGAAGTTGTGGGATGAACAAGGTTGCGAACCAGGTCTTCACAGGATTCAACGCGAAGGAGGTATAGTACTAAATAATAATAATAATAATAATAATAATAATAATAATAATAATAATAATAATAATAATAATAATAATAATAATAATAATAATAATAATAATGTTATTTGCATTACGTCCCACTAACTACTTTTTAAGGTCTTCGGAGACGCCGAGGTGCCGGAATTTAGTCCCGAAGGAGTTCTTTTATGTGCCAGTAAATCTACCGACACGGGGCTGTCGTATTTGAGCACCTTCAAATACCACCGGACTGAGCCAGGATCGAACCTGCCAAGTTGGGGTTAGAAGGCCAGCGCCTTAACCGTCTGAGCCACTCAGCCCGGCGGTATAGTACTAAAACACTACCATGGACTTCCCGGAGTTCGAATGGAGACGTTGGGTAGTCTAAAAAGGCTGAGCACACATATTACCTACTATTGCTTGAACATGCTGTGATGCGAATAAAATTAATATCTTCTAAATATCAGATGATAAGGTTAGATTTAAAATGTTCCACAGCCACTTCAGTCCTTTTTCCTAGTTCTGTCATATCCCACCGTCGCCATTAAGGCCCCCTGTGTCTGTGTGTCATGAAGCAAATAGCAAAATAACAAACGAGAAGTAAAGCCTCTACTAATAAATTTCAAGTAAGTATGATACCAGAATCCCTTAAAGCTACTAAGGAGAGCTATTGCTCAACCACCACTGACATGTGGACTGACAGGTATAAAAGGCCTCATCATGTGTCCTTTACACTGCATTACTGGTACCAGGGATGCAGTGGTGCGGTAACGCAACGGAACGGAGTCTAAAATATATCTGGAAAGGCGGAACACAGTCTGAAACCTATTTCCCTTTAAATTGACTGAAATTGCTTTGTTTTATGAGATGTTAATGTTTTTAATCTCCCATATTATTTCAAATGACAATGGTGAAGAACTTCCGCATTTAATAAGCACTGCCAAGTGTTTTACTAATTACACCGCTTCATGAATTTCTTCAGTGCGTTGTACTGAATTTACTTAAACTTCGTAACGTGGCAGATTTTTATCTTTAAATTAACAGAAAAGAATCTAGCCGTTGTCTGTAGTATAGTTTCTTTCGGACGGTTTTTGCTTCTGAAATTCTTGAGTTTATCAAGTATGTAAAAAGTTAGGTTTAGTAAACAGCGAATGTCTATTTTACGATGATGACGAAGACCTTACTGAATCATGTTAACAAATGTACGAGCTGTAAGGTTTCTGGAAAATCTACTCACAGTGTGGAGAACGCAAGCTATACCTTTTGCGAGTAATCGATTTTCAGCAGAAGAAATACATTATTTTTTTCTATGTTGTTATGTAGTTTCCTTGGTTGTAGTTTTGAATGCCGGTATGGTTTTGAGCTTCGAGCATACAAATAGATAGAGAGGACGCTGCCAGCATAACACGGCGCCAAGATACAAATCAGCTGAAGCTGGGCACATATCCTAAATAGCGCGGGCCATCGGCGTAAGCGGGGAGATTTCAAGAATTCATTTTCGACAAACCAGGCTTTCTCTATGCAATTTTAATGTGTTGCAAACATTTAAAAAATACGTATTTTCGTTTATGTGATAAGTGAAGTCCACCAGTCTGAAATAATATAGCAAAACTGGTCTTATCTCCCTCTGCTTACAATTGCAGTCAGAGATTTGGAAATGGGAGTAAGATGTATTTTCACAGGTAAGGATTAAAATCTGTAACTGAAAAGACAGTTTTGAATTCATACAGTCTCTAGGCTGCCAGGGAAAACGAGTATAAGTCAGAAAATTACTTGTACTCTTCTCCCATATCTAGATATCAACACGTTTATTTGTACCGTTAGGACCAAATGAAATATTAGGCCTAGGTACATATAGTTTATTTCTGACTTATGACTTACTCGTTTTTCCTGGCAGCTTAAATTTATTACTTGACCTCGCAGCACAGCCATAATTCGCGCACCATGACTACGCGGCTGAACCCGATGTCCGGAGATAGAAAGTTCGAATCTCGGTGCTGACTGGCCATCCTTAGAGTAATGAATTTCCCCGGGTTTTCCAATACTCCTTCCAGGAATATGCCGGGTTGGTCCTTCGTTTAAAGCCCCCGCCCAGTGGCGGATCGTGGTTGTAAAGTATGGTGAAGAGCTACAACCCGTTCGGTTTCGAGCGACAGATTAAGGAACTAGGTGTTGTTTTCGGTTGTTTTGTAATCGTACCTCGTACATGTGACTGGCGGAGGGTCCAGCACGTGACCAAAAATGTATACAGACCGGAGAGTTGTGTAACGTCACAGCGCGGCAACCATGTGGCGGCCTTTCCTCTACAATGCAAAGTAGATAAGATCTGACAGGGAAACTAACAATTATAGAAGTGCGGCACCCTTAGGAAGAAGTGAACATTTTGTCGTGTTTTCATTTATGACGCAAACCTGTCTACTGACGCTAGAAGCAGAAAAATTTATAGTAGCAAAGAAAATATATATTTATATTAATTATTTTCTTAATAATTGAACACTCCTATTTTTTGTACATCAAGTCGATCCTCCGGTCCTTTACAGCTGCAAACTTGTCGGCGATGTCTTCATAGAATGGTTGTTTATTCATTAACCCCTTAACTGGGCATGACGTCTTTAGACGTTTTCGCGCTGGGCTTCTACAGTGGTTATGACGGCATTAGTCGATCGTAAAATTTATCGCGTATTTATCTTAAGTGTAAAGGCATATGGCGTTGCCGTGGAATCTATCGCATTAGTTTATATATTTTCCACAAGATCACGCTGTGTATTGTTTTTTAGAGCTGTCACAGCTTCGTGAAATGTGTTTGTTCTGGCGCCTTGCACGAAGTTCTCGCGCAGCCATTTATGAACCGAAGCATGGCTTCCAAACGCAAAGTAGATCGGCTTGATTGTGCCTGTATTTCGACAGTTTTAAAAATGGAGATTGATGATGAAGTATCTTCTTTATCTGATGATGATGATGAGTGGATTCATACTGATGAAGAGGACAGTGGAAGTGATCCTGAGAGTGAAAGTGAAGTTGTTCCAGACGAACCAAATGACGTGGACAACGTTCAAAATGTAACTCAGACGGCTCACTTTGTTGCGAATGTCAGTTCAGCTTTAGCCTTAGCACGAGCAACACGTATCTCGAGCAAGTGTGTACAAGTGTGGAGCCGTACAGTGAAGTGGGGAAAGCCCGTTTGGTTTAAGTGTTTTGCGTATTATACGCTTAGGGACTTAATGATATTACGGAACGATGATAGTTGAAAGGAAAAATACAATCGTCATCACTTTCACAGAACGAGATATACCAAGACCAGCCCCCTACGAAATCCACGAGTGGATTTTTGAAAATTTGAAACTTGATGAAGCCGACATCGAAACATTACAGCTCAACGGAATTTCCCGACAAGTCTTCAGTAAGTGCAGGAGGCAAGAGACAGTTGATCATCTTCTCAAGCACTATGCAGGTGAGCAATATTTTGTTCATAGCAATGGCTATCGTACTAAAATAACTGTCGATTCGGCCGGCCTAGGGATTAAATTTGTGAGAGTTTTTAACCTCCCCACCGAAACATCTCATGGACACATTTCAGACGTTTTGCGTCAGTACGGGACTGTACTTTCAGTAAGTGATGAAACGTGGAGTTCCAATTTTCGATATAAGGTGCACAATGGCATACGTGCAGTACGCATCATGCTTATTAAACATATCCCTTCCTACGTAGACATAGCAGGAAGTAAGGCTTTAGTAAGTTATGATAACCAACCACCAACCTGTGCCAGCTGCAGTAAGATAGGCCATTACCGTAGTGAGTGACCAACGCGCCGTTTACCAGTTCCAACACCTGCTACACCTGACAAGCCAACCTGGGCGACCTTGACTTCAGCCTTGGGGAAGCTACCGACGCAACGTATACTCTCACAACAACACAATTCACCCCAGATTATCCAGAGGTGGACACACGATCAGCTGATACACCAGACTCACATGTAAACACACCGTCCGCACAACAGGCAGAAATTACCACAGCAGAGGAAGAGACACGAGTAGTGCAGCCAGCACACAACCACCTTGAGGAGACAACAGAACCTGTTTGCGATAGAAATTCCCGCATGGAACAGTCGCTCAGCTCATCAACCTACCAAAATAATACCCAGTTAAATGATGTACCGGTACTATCAGAACCACCCTCACAGCACCAGACACAACTTTGTGAACCTGTCAGCGAACCGTTCCCGACACCTACCAGTGACATGAATGGCTTAAAAAAATGATACCACCACACAGTCTGTGCAGACGCATTCCGCACAGTGCACAAACAAAGTCGGCGGTGACGAAGGTAGTTTAATGGAAACGGAAACCACCAATTCAAAATCCCACCAAGCAGTTAGTCACAGGGATCCAAGATTAAAAAGATCGGTTGAGGGGAATGATAGGAAGAAAGTAATAAAATTAAGTAAATGTCTTTCACAAACCTAATCTGAAGAATATTTACATGCTGTTGGGTAACGCCAAACGAGTATGGAAGCTGCTAATGTTTTTTTCTTGGTAATCTTAGCTGTGACGTCAGTAGTTCGTTGCTACGGTACTCTGAATGTGAACTGCCTCCGAAGTCAGAGCAAGCAGGTCTTGCTAAAAGAATTTATTAAAGATTATGATTTAGACGTAGTTTTCTTGCAAGAAGTTAACGTCACGAACTTAGCTTTCCTTGCATCTCAATACAGTTATATAATCAATGCCGGAGAAAATTTAAGAGGAACTCCCATAGTCTATAGAGCAGGGATAAATATCAAACTCAGCGAATGTCACCCGAGTGGAAGAATTTCATGCATACTTACCGAAAATAATAAACTGCTGATTAATATATATCTACACTCAGGAACACACAGACGCCAAGAACGGGAAGAATTCATTCAGAAGGAACTGCCTTATTTTCTGCGTCACAATTATGAAAACATTATTCTCGGAGGTGATTTCAACTGTGTATTAAATGCAAAAGATCAGACAGGTGAATTCCATCCCTCCCTGGCATTAGGGGGAGTATATCGCGAACTTCGGCTTTGCGATGTGTGGGAAGTTCTTCATGGTAACAGAGTCGAATATACTTTCTTCCGAGGTATGGCTGCTTCACGTATCGACCGCTTTTATGTCAATAAAGAATCAGAGCATAATATCCGAGCAGTAACTGTTAATGTTGCACCATTCAGCGATCATCATGCAGTGGTGATGAAGACTGCGGGGCATAGACCGGGGGCACAAATGGGAAGGGGTTACTAAAAAATAAACAGCTCCTTACTGTCTGACGACGATATACAAAATGAATTTTCACTCCTGTGGAATGATTTCGAAACTCGAGTGCGAAGAGGTGGACAACTTTCGATAAAATCTTGGCTATACAAGTTTAAGCCAGCTATTCAGAGCTTTTTCAAACGAAAGGGAGTAGAAGAGGCCATCAACAGACGCCGTACGCTGCATTCTTATTACGTGATTCTTCACGATCTTGTCACCCGTCAGCAAGCCGGAAATGACGTATCCAATCATTTGACCGCTGTTAAACGCCGAATCAACTCAATACAGGAAACTATTCTCCGAGGAACAATCATTCGCTCCCGTACAACATCAGTCATACACGAAGAGAAAGCACAGTTGTACCACCTTGCCTCCGAAAAGAATAAAGCGAAAAATAAATGCATTCATTCGTTAATTACAGATGACAATAGGAGTCTTACCACTACAAGAGACTGCATTACTGAAGCCGAAAAATTCTTCCAGAGAACATGTAGTGAAAGTGAGATATCGATACCCGACCAAAACAAAATACTATCCTACTTAGATCAACGTTTGCCTGAGGAAGGAAAAGAGCAGCTGACCCGTGAGATCACCGAGGAGGAAGTTCTAAAGGCCCTGCGCACTGCAAGTGACAGATCAGCTCCTGGCCCAGACGGTCTCAGCTTCACCTTCTACAAAAAGTACTGGCCAGTCATTAAACATGCGGTCGTAGAATTGATGAACATTCTATTAAACAACTCCGAAGAATCAACTGGATTCAGCGAAGGCATAATCATTCTTATTCCAAAAGTGTCAATGTCCCGAACTTTATCAGACTATCGTCCTATAACCTTACTAAATGCAGACTACAAATTATTTATGAAAATTCTGGCCAACAGGTTACGGCCGTTTCTGGAAACCATCATTCAGCTAGGGCAGACGTGTGGCATTCCGAACAAGAAAATCACTTTTAATCTCCAAGCAATTAGAGATGCTATATTATTATGTGAACACTACCCCCACAATGACGCAGCAATACTTAATCTTGACTTTCAAAAGGCTTTTGATCGAGTTCACCATGGTTATTTGTTTACGATTCTCGATAAGTTTGGTATTCCACAGTCAACATGTAGTATCATTAGATCTCTATACACTCATGCTCATTCCCGAATTCTCCTCAATGGTCATTTCTCCAAACCTATTCCAATACGAAATTCAGTGCGACAAGGATGTCCTTTGTCTATGATCCTCTTCGCCTTAAGTATAGAACCCTTCATTCAAGCTGTCCATCACCTCCTAAAGGATGTACCAAATCCACACAAGATGTTTACCGTCCGAGCGTATGCTGACGACGTAACACTTTTATTACGGAACCGAGCCCAAGCGGATCAGCTGATTGGAATAATATCTGTGTACGAAAGAGCCGCCAACGCGAAAGTGAATTATCAGAAATCTGTCTTGTTACCTCTCGGTACCTGGCCAAACCACATCACAATTGCTGGAATACCTGTCAAAGAAGAAATAACAATTCTCGGTTTGAAATTTACAGGCAAATTTCAGGAGACAGTCGAAAAGAATTGGACTGCAGTCATCAACACTGTCCGGAATACAATTACGAAGGATCTCAGCAGAAATCTTAATCTAATACAGAAAGTATGGCACAGGTCCTCCCCATTTCAGAGAAACACGCACAAATAGTAGAACTTGAAATTAGTTACTATCTATGGAGAGGCTACATATATCGCATATCAAGAAATCAGCTCAGAAGGCCAGATGATCAGGCCTAGGCCTCATCGCCGTCTCCGCTAAATGCCAGGCTCTGCTTCTGAAGTCAAATTTCCTGGCAAAGAACGGACTCGGAGATGTTAATGATATGCATTTTTGGACATCACCTCGAACTGGAAGCTTTAAACGAGTACTGCATACTATCGAATCTTTCTATCCTCATGTGAATCAACAATGTATTCCACCCACGCAAATCATCTACCGTCGTCTTTTAAACCGTCAACTTGTTACCCCACAGATCATGGAAAAATTCCCCAACAGAAATTGGAAAAATATCTGGAAGCAGTTCACAAAACAAGAGATCCCAACAGACTGGAAAAGTTCGGCATACATAGCCATCCAAGATGCCATACCAACCGAGGAGAAAAAGTGTCGCCACAACTTGGTCCAGTCACCCTTGTGCCTAAAATGTGAGATTCCAACTATTGACACACAACTCCACAGACTAACTCGATGTGATGGTATGATGGACGTTTGGCGATGGACACTGACTCTGGTGCAGCAGTTAACATCTTCCAATAATCCTAACGATATATATCGTATCTTGTTAGCTTTGGACATACCCAACAGGAACAACAAGTTTGCCCTCGTATGGCTAGCAATGGGCTTTCTTCATTATGCGCAGACCAACGAGAAATACTCTGTACAAGGTTTTGGGCAGTTTCTCAAGACAGCGAGACAACAACTGAAAGTGTATAGTGCTTCTGGAGGGCAGGAGAAATTCAATGAACTTTATGTTCTTAACTTGTGATGATACAGATTGTGTAAATAATACTTTGTTTCTGTTTGCATTTATTTCTTTCTCTATTTAATAATCTAAATTAACGATGTAATTGTATAGTGTATCGGTCACCGACGAAAGTGGATCGCCTTTCCGTTCCTCATTAAAGTGATGGATCACGTGTGTTAATTATAAAAATAAAACAACGAGATATCTTAATGGTCGTGATATCTCTCAAGTTTTGTTTGGTGTTTTTTTGTTGATTTTGTATTTGATGTTTATCTGTAACAGTATGTCTAATTTACGCAGCACTGTAATTAAATATGTATCCTTTACTTTGCTCTAGAAAATAAAATAATTATTTGCCAAAAAAATTGTGCCACAAGACCAAGGTTTGCTTTTACAGGTGTCAATAAGATAAATATAGGTTTTAGTGACGTGCACAATATCGCAGAATACTTCAGCGCGTTCGTAGGTGATGATATATTCCAGTTATTAGCTGAACAGACTACCTTTATCGCGTATTTATCTTGAGGGTGAAGGCATATGGCGTTGCGATGGAATCTATCGCATTAGTTGATATGTTTTCCACGAGATCACGCTGTGTATTGTTTTTCAGCGCTGTCACAGTTTCCTGAAATGTATTTGTTTTGGCGCCTTGCACGAAGTTCCCGCGCAGCCATTTATGTCGCGATGCATGGCTTCCAAACGCAAAGTAGATCGGCTTGATTGTGCGGGTATTTCGACAGTTTCATAATGTTAGTATCACGTTATTGAAGAATAGTAATTACTATCGTATTCGATTAAACTACCGGCCCCGTGGTGTAGGAGTAGCGTGCTTGCCTCTCGCCCGGAGGCCCCGGGTTTGACTCCCGGCCAGGTCAGGGATATTTCTCTCGACCTGAAGGCTGGTTCGAGGGCGAATCAGCCTACGTGATTAGAATTGAGGAGCTATCTGACGGTGAGATGGCGGCCCCGGTCTCGAAAGCCCAGAATAACGACCGAGAGGATGCGTCGTGCTGACCACACGGCCCCTCGTAATCTGCAGGCCTTCGGGCTGAGCAGAGGCCACTGGGCAGGCCAAAGCTATTTCAAGGGCGTAAGTGCCGTGGGGTATTAGATTAAAGTAATTGCGTACACCACTATGAAGGAAATATTTAAATGTCACGAAGAGGGGAAAAATACTCACGGCAGGTTACGCATGTGGAGAATTTAGTACCCAGTTAAGGGGTTAACTGCAGAAGTAATTCTTTCTGAATAGCAATATTCGCCAAATAAGAAAGTTTCTCTTCTGAAATTGCATTTCTAAGGTATGTTTTATACGATTTAGGCAAGAAAAGCTTCTTTTCACTGACGCAGTAGTAGATGAGATGTACAGAGTAAGGAGAACAATTTTCAAGCGTCCGTAAAATGTCTATCTCCGTGAAGCATTTGGAACATCTTTTCAGTAGAAATATGTCTGTACTTTTCATCGGCATACAAAATAAAGAGTTCGTTTCTTAAGCGATGCATCTTGGTAAACACAGATCCAAAGAAATTTTTCACGTTCTCAAGAGAGCTAGAAGGAAAGCACGTGTTGTATTCTTCAAATTTTGTGTTATCGGCTAAGAAAACAATTTTAATTTTTCACAATTGTGAAATCTCTCACCAGCTTCCATCAAAATGTTATCCAAAATTTCAAAATATAAAACTCGATACATCTGAACGCATTCGTCCTGAGTAAGGGTGCTATACTCTCGGGTTTGGCACATATCCGTCATTTTTCTGGCCTTCTCAAATATAATTAGAAAATATTCATCGGTCCTCCTGTTTCTTAGACGATCACATGTTGTTCTTAATTTTGATATACAATAGTTCACATTCAATGACTTCTTTTGCAAAATATCATAAAGAATATCAGTTAAACAAAAAATGCCATGAAACCCTACTGCCAGAAAAGTGAATTCAAAACTGTTCATATCGAGAAGAAAGCCTCTGGCAAGTAGAATACATTTGTCAGCGAACTCTTCACTGGTAACTATATTTTCGGAAACTTCTTTCAGCTTTTTCCATTCATCCACAATTACACTTAATAATTTGTCACCGGGCGAGTTGGCCGTGCGCGTAGAGGCGCGCGGCTGTGAGCTTGCATCCGGGAGATAGTAGGTTCGAATCCCACTATCGGCAGCCCTGAAAATGGTTTTCCGTGGTTTCCCATTTTCACACCAGGCAAATGCTGGGGCTGTACCTTAATTAAGGCCACGGCCGCTTCCTTCCAACTCCTAGGCTTTCCCTGTCCTATCGTCGCCATAAGACCTATCTGTCTCGGTGCGACGTAAAGCAACTATCAAAAAAATAATAATAATAATTTGGAGTGTGAGCTCCAGCGGACAGGAGTCACGGTTGGAATGCGTGGCCGCGATACAGCAGAAATGGCGTAAGTTCTATTTGCCGAGTGATGGAAAAAGGATGGTATTCCAGAAATTGATGAAAAGAAATATACGACACTTTCGCATTGTTTTACAACTCTGTTGTAAGACCAAATTTAATCAGTGCGCCAAACAGTGTACAAATACTGCAAGAGGAGCTTTCTCTTTCATCTTTCTCTGGAGTCCATTTAAATGGCCAAACATCACGCTAGCACAATTGTAACACTTTCCTACTAATTTGTGCTCGTAATCGAATTGTCCCAAAATGTTGTCCAATAAAGCAAGCAAAGCATCTGATGATCTCTCAGCACTTACATCATGGAAACCTAAGAAACGTTCCACTATAGCTCCGTCAGCATTAACAAACCTCACAATTACAGAACACTGAGACACCTGTGTGATATCTGTCCTATCGTCCACCTGAATAGAAAAAAATTCAGCACTCGTCAATTCTGTTTTTACGAAATCATCGATGTATTCTGAAATGCACACGATTAACTCATTTTGAATACTCTTTGATTCGCCACTAAGCACAATCTTAGAATACTGGTTTTGTGTATCTGCAGGCTCCTTGATAGCAGCAATGTTAACAATTCCTTAAAATTACCACGATTTATTGAATTTAATGTTTCGTCATGACCACGAAAAGCTAGTTCTTGCTTACTTAAATAGAGCACTGCATCAATTACCAACTTAAGGAAAAGCCTATTTAAACGTACATTTTCATTGAACTGTACAATATATAGTATAGTATTTTCCTTCAGGGCATCAGAGATCGTATTTTGGTTACTTTCCAAAGTCTTCAAATCCCTAGCTGGCATTTTATATGTTCTGCAGAGTCTGAGTGCTTATGTAAAGAACGTGTTATGTTCAAAGTAGCTGAAAATCCTTCTTTATTCCAAACGATATTTTTATTGCTAAAAAGCAAGCAGGGCCAACAAAACAACTTTTGTAGAGCTGGAGTGGAGGACAACCATGAAAATTCCTTTAACCACGATCGTTTGAATCTAAGATTTTAAGATTTACAGGCATGTATCACTTCTTTTGTAGCACAAATTTGCAGTGATTCAGTAGGGCGACCAAACCGTAGAACTTTAATTCTGATCTTCGTTTCTCCAACGTGAAAATGGTGTTTCTAATAAAATATACACTATGTCATAAACAGGATACATGTTTAAATAAAACAGCACAACACTACGAATGAACCATGAACCGTAAGTACTCGTATTTCACACAGGATGACGTAGGGAAGACGAAACATTCCGATCTTCCCGCAACTTCACTTGCATATTTCGCAATGAGTAAAGTACGCGGGTGACGTCACGGTTGTCATGGCAACCGCCAAGGCCAAGCGGTACGAGGAAGCACTTGGAAGGTTGAGCCAGTTGCGGGATCTCTCGTCTTCACTCAATCTCACCCGCCGTACTGTGGCCGACAGCCGGCGCTTTCGTGAGTTCCCCTGGTTCTCATCAAGTGATGGGAGCTCTTGGTGCTCCAAACGCCGTACAAAAACATTTTATTTCCGTAAAACCAACAAATGTCATAAGAAAAATGAATTTTAAAAATCATTCTGGTAAAAATAAATGGTGAAGTGGCACTTCACCTACTTCACCTGAAAAGCCGCCCCTGCCTACGCCCCCACCTACCAGAATTCTAGACCTTAAAAACTAGTTACACACACTAGGTTACCAGACAAATTCAACAAACACCTAAGTATAAGGGGATGATTGTCAATATGTCCCAAGCCACTCAAATGAAGTGAAAACATAATTTATTTAATGTAAGGTATAAATGTTTGGGGAGGGGGAATAATAATGGGTGGGTGCGCGCTTATTCACATGTGATAGTGGCTGATAACCTAGATGTTGTGTCGTTCTACGTGTGTTCATGCATGATCGTGGCTGATAACCTAGATGTTAAGCCCTGTAAAACAATAAATATCATCATGCCTAAATGTACATCTGTAAACTAAATGTGAAGGTCTGTGAATAAGTATGATTATGGTGATAGCTGTTTTTTTAACGACAGGACCTTGAGGTTATCACCTGCATTAAGTATTGGTAATTTCAAAGTTTCTTTGACGATAATTATTATAGGTGCAGTGGGGACGATTGCTTTATTATCGGTCACGTTTCTTCATTTATAAGGGTTAACCAGCATAAAATAGGCATTATTAGAAATGCAGATCACTGGTATGCTTTGTTGAATTTATTATATGCAGCAATGTGAAAGTATTTTAAAAATAACTATTTCAGACGAATATTACGGAGAAAAAATTAAGCTTGTGAAAATAGGAGGCAAGTAACTAGTGGCGGCTCGTGGATATCAGCAATGGGGGGCGCGCGTCTTAGTTTCATAATTCCACAAATATCTCAAGTTCTTCAAACCATGTTATTAAGATACACACTTCGAACACTTACGGTAGCAATGCATATGCAATTATTTTGATTACTATTATTATTATTATTATTATTATTATTATTATTATTATTATTATTATTATTATTATTATTATTATTATTATTTGACTTTTCTTGTCCACGAGCGAATTATGTTTACGAATAGTTTCACTGTAATGATCACTTAAACAAGACACGACATGGACTTTACCAAGCATTTCAAAGTCCATGGTACTATTGATATCACCCCTGTGGTGATCCATTTATCTCCTTTCCTAGAACGGAGAAATAGCAGGCAAGGAGAGCAGTAAAAGGTTTCTGAGATATCACTTCCACATATCCGCGGGTTCTTATTATATACGCCAGGAGAATTAATTTGTCTTTGGAAAGCCCTATTTTCATTTTTCTTGGTCTCCGGTTTTTTCAACAAGAAGTCTGGTGTCGGTCTACCACACTCCTTCAGTTCGACTTTCTTGTCGATAGAAAGAGAAGAAAACGTTAGTTCTTTAATATGTTCGACGGTAATCATACTGTACGAAGTACAAACATAACACTATGCCTACATATAAATCACAACCTTTCTTCTAATTTCACCTTGTCACAGTCACCTCACGAGATCATTCATCAACACAATGCAAAACATCGCGCTCTCCAGTGAGTATGGCCAACATGAATCAAGTGCGAGGAGACAGTAGTTACAGTCGTTACTCGTTTCGTTAGTTAATAATCCTAAAACTTACAAGACTGTTTTAAATATATACCGGCACATTTAACTCAGGTAAGTGCCTCAGTAAAACAGTTCCTAGTTTTAGGAGAGAAATGGCACAAGCTGACCCCTGTTAAATAGAAATCAAATCACCAATTGTTCCGGGTAGGTTGGCTGCAACGATAGGCCGCGGCAGAAACGCGCCGGAATCTCCGGTAGAACAGCACATTTCTACGGTGCCCCTGATTGGCTCCCTCAAGGCCAGTCAAGCAAGACTCGGAGTATTTGGTCCGCTATGAGAGAGCGCCCTCTTGCGCAGGGCCAGCAGCGCATCGGGCCGCAGTACAGTACAACTCGCGCCCTTGATAATAATCTTACAGTAAAATATTTCGCTTGTTAACATTTAAGATTAAAATTCCCGAATTTAATGGAACCCTGTGGAAGGGGGGGGGGCTGCCTTAGCGCCTCCCAAACGAGCCGCCACTGCAAGTAACTAAACTAGGTTAACAACGTTAGACCTATTCACGTCACCGTATCGCTTAACTGATACATAAACACATCAGAATATCTCACATTTAAAATGATACTTAACACTTTCCACACAAAAAGGAACGGAAATATTCCTAGGGAATTGCATTTATCGCCCGCTTCAATAGTTTAAATCAATTAATCATAAGCAGCACTCTTAAATCGGGATTTGAAAACACTCCGCAATGCACTTCTTATGGAAGACCGCCTTGTTTTGCCCTACATCAGGTGATCGCTCAGAGCTTGATGTTGGTGCCACGCTTGGCCTGTAGAAACATACGGAGCGCCCTCTCTATCTATTTCTATGCTCGAAAGTGTTGACTTGTATGAATAAAGTTGTGATTGCATTACAAGAAATGATTTGTTATTGTATAGAACATTTTGCGACTGTGACAGGATTGCAGGCAATTTCAACATTACGATAAATTAGAAGAATTATGACCGAACGACGAGTATTACGCGGCGTGTTTACTCGCGACGTGAATAAGCTTTAAGAACTACTGAATCTTGCCGATTGTGACCACGTGGAAATTCGTAGCAGGTATGCTTCGCTTGTTGAAAGATGCGAGAAGTTAAAATGCTTTGATAATGAAGTCTACAATGAAGTGCTGCAAAGGTAAAACCTAGAAGATATCGTGCTTGAAACAGAGATCGACAATTGCAATGAGAACGAACCTACATTTTTAAGGTTAGAGATAGTTCCAGTCCTTACAATTTGTAGATAAAGCTGTTTCTGTAGTCAGTAGTAACTCTTGTCGTTCTTCCAGTGAGAGATTATTAAGACTCTCAAAACTAGAGCTCAAAAGTTTTGATGGGAATATGAAAGGTTGGATTGGTTTTTTGGCTCAATTTACTAAAATACATGAAGATGGCAGCCGTAAAGGTGAAGACAAATTTGTTTATATGATTCAGTGTGTGGGACCTGGTTCACCTGCTCAGACACCGTTATAAAATTTCCTCCTTCCAAGGAAAACTATTAAAAGGTTATAGAATTTTTGAATTCTAGGTATGAGTTATTGAATACCATGTTAGGTAACTTTTATCCTTAGTTTCAAAGAAAGACAGCTTAAGATCCATAGCACAACTGTATGACAGTCTGGAAGGACAGTTGAGAACGCTTTATTCATTAGGAGTGACAAAGGAGAAATATGCAGCAATAATAATTCCCCTTGTGGAGATGTTATGTTTAAATTTGGGACAGGTACCGTATCGAAAGAAACGTCTACCAAGGAAGCTGACTTTTGCTTGACAGCACTGTTAGCCTTCTTAAAGACTGAGGTTGATGGGAAAGAACGACTTAAGCTAAGGCAAGGCTCTTTTAAAACTAATGAGATGGTTGATCAAGTTAAGCAAGGTGATAAAATCAAGATTAAGAAGAGGGAAATTCCTTCAGCAGCTGCCTTAATTTCAGTACAGGATGTTTCGTTTAGTAAGGGAAACAAGTACAACAGAGGGATAGTATGCGTGTTTTGTAGCAGGACCACACATCCTTTTCAAGACTGTGCTGTAGTTATTGATTGTTCTATAGAAGAACGCGAAGGGAAGATAAAGAAAGTGGGAGCTTGTTTTAGGTGTCTACGACAAGGACGTGGCAGTGCTAAGTGTAAGATGTTTGTGAATTGTCCGTTTTGCAGAGGGAAACATTACGCTTTGCCGTTTATGAAGACAGTCTCAAATGAACCTAAAGATGATTCAGTTTTAAATACAGTTAGCATGATTGGAGGTAGTAATGAAGGACAAGTAACCTATCTGCAAACTTAAGTTGCTAAGTTAGTTGTTGGTGGACCCACGCACAGCTTGAGTGTTCTTTGTGATTGTGTATCACAGAAAAGCTGCATAAGAAAGTCTTGTGCTAGGAAATTAGAGTTGGAACAAGAAGGAAAGGTAATCCTAAATCAGGAATTACCGTATTTGGAGGTAGGTAAACAGCACCTGTTTGCTTCGAGTCCTATCAAATATCTCTGTTGGGTATGAACGATGAAAACCGGTTCGAGGTTACAGTGTTAGGCTCTGATTGTATTTGTGGTAATGCTCCCCCAGTTGATGCTGACTTGTTTAATTTATTTAAGGATAAGGAAGTTGAACGTACTAATTTAGACAATGTGATGATAACAGTGCCAGTAACATACAGCTATTGTTAGGATCTGATGTCTGGGCCCAGATCATCAAGCCAGACTTTGTGCATGTATAGAGGATGGTTGTGAGAACATGTTCGGTGTGAACACTTATGAGCTCTTCTGAGACCATCTCACCAACTGCCTCGTCTCACACTGTACTTACATTGACTCAATCAACAAGAGTACTGGATTTGTGGGAAATTTAAGCTGGGGGTATAAATGATCCTGGCAAACAGATCAAAAAGGAAGAGAGGAAACAACAGGTCAAAATGTTCTTCGATAAGACTGAAGAGAGAAGAAGCATCTGGACGTTGCATTGTTAAACTACCTTGGATTGACGCTTGTACTTCACTAGAATCAAATCGTGAAGATACTGAGAAATGATTGTTGAGCACTTCAAGAAAATTACGAGGAATTAAGAAATTTCAGGATTATGATGCAGTGTTTCAAGAATGAGAAATCAAGGTGAAGGCGTTGCAAACGAGGTTTTGGATCGACCTACGCATTATCTGCCTCACCGAGCTGTGCTGAAAGACAGTGGCATTACAAAGATTAGGCCAGTGTTTGACGCTTCCAACAAGGACAGAAATGGTAATTCCTTAAATAAGTGCCTCGAACCTGGACCAAACTTCATTGATCTTGTTCCATCTGTACTCACCAATTTACGACCCTACCTCTATAGGTCTAATTGCTGATATAGAGAAGGCCTTCCTGCAGATTATAATTGATCCTGATGAAAGAGATATAGCTTCGTTTTCTTTGTTGGGATAACGGAGAAGTCGCCAATTTTAGACATTGCAGGGTAGATTTTTGTGTCTGTTCAAGTCCATTCTTATTGGTTTCAGTACTGAACCACTTTCTGGATGGTGCCCTAACTCTTTTGAAGGAAGTAGCAAATAAAATAGAACAGGCATTTTATCTGGACATCTGCCTTACTGAAGTTGTTTCAAAAGAAGAGATTGGACCATTTATTTTAAAAGCACAAGAGTTGATGTCCTCTGCAGGTTTCAATTTGAGAGGATGGGCGAATTCCAAAGATTGTAAAGTTGGCACAACTGAAAATGTATTAGGACTCCGATGGTATTGTGACGTAGATGAACATGGATGCAAGTTCAGTTCAACTACAGGTTTGGTAACCCGAAGGGTGGTACACTCCAGCGTGCAGAAAGTATTTGATCTGGTTGGATTTTCCGCCCCAGTAACCCTTATTCCCAAACTCAGTCTACAGAAGGCGTGACAAAGTAAGATATGATGGATGAGGTTTTACTAGAAGATATTTGTGAAGAATTGCATCAATGGAACCAGCAGCTACGATACCTACATGACTGCCGTATACCTAGAAGGATTTTCCTGCATGACAACAGCTCGTTGCATGCATTTCTTGACGCCAGGAAATAGGCGTTTGGTTGTTGTATTTTTCTGAGGACAGAAGATTAAAATGAAAACAAACTGAGCCTTCTTATTGCTAAATCTAGAATGGCACCTCTCAAGGAACTAACACTACCTCGTCTCGAGTTGATGGGTGTGCTCCTTGGAGTTAGGATGTCTCGGTTGAGCCTGCGTTGCGTACATCGGGATAATATAATCTCAGTTTTTGGTCCAATTCAACAGTAGTCTCAACCTGGATAGAAAAGAAAGGACATTAGCCTGTGTTCGTAGAGAATCGTGTAAAGGAGTTTCACGAGTACAGTAAGGCTGATTCATGGAGGCACATTCCGGGCAGTCTCAACCCAGCAGACCTGCTGTCTAGAGGAAGTTCACCAGGGCAGCTTTGGAGATCCCGATGGTAGGAGGGCCCAACTTGGCTTAAAAGTAAAGAAGAATGGGTTCCTAACCGTCCTGAATCAGTATTGGAAGAAGTCAACAGAAGTGTTCGCAAGGCAAGAGAGGTCGAAGGTGGATCTCACAAGCAACCACCCGTTATTTGGACATCGACTCCACCCAGAAGACTAAAGTCAAGGAAAAGTTTCCTCAATGTCTCCAAGGCTCTGGATAACCCAACAAGAACAGCACGTTCTGATATGTGGCGAGCAAATATGGAGCATCTTTCTGATTGGATGGTGCCTTCTGAATCCTCACCCCCTGGTCATCATTTAGAACGGACAACCTGGAAGGCACTGAATCTATTGAGGAATGGAGCAGGTAAATCCAAGGATAACCTAAAAAATGGGGCTATCTGAAAGATCAGTCAGACTTCTGCGATTGTGGGGAGCAACAAACTACCCAACACCTGTATGACTGTCAGTCCTTCCCTGTTCGTTGTACACTTCAAGACTTGATTCAAGCCACTGGAGAGGGAATTTCTGTTGCCCATTTCTGGGCATACATTGTGTGAAACATGTTTTGTGACATAAAATGTACTTTGTTTTATTTGTATATAATACATTATTTATATTTTAAGTTTTTTTCAACGCTCTGACACGAAATAAATAAATAAGAGGGAAAGAAGGAAAACAGTTGTAACTGCCAATATCACTGTTGTGATAACGATCATACTGCAACTAAGTTCTCTGGATACACTAAAATCGTTTGGACTATTGCTTGAATTTTGAGACTCAGACAATGTAATCATAGGGATCGTGTATCTACAGGAATTGGTAGCGAAGAATTTCTCTTTGTTTAGAAGAAGCTGTTCTTCCTGATCCAGAGCGAAACTCTGTATTAAGAAGAAAGAAAGGAGCAATTAAAGAATCTGCAGGTGTTCACAGATAACGAAGGAATTCTTCGCATTAAATAAAGCGTTGTAGATTCTGATGACACTCCAGCATATACCTATCCAATTGTATTTCCATCAAGACATGTAACGGTTGAAAGGATGATTGAACATTTTCATTATTTTCATAACCTTGCTGGGTCATACACGCTCTTTGTTTTGTTACGCCCAATGGTTTGGATTCTTAGAGGAAGAAGAACGGTGGCAGCAATAGTTCGGAGATGTGAGATGTGTCGTCGTAACTCTGCCAAAGCCTTGGAAGTACCTTTCCCTCCATCACCACAGGATCGAATCAAGGCCTCGAATACTTTCCAGAACACTGGTACAGACCTAGCAGGCCCTGTATTTCTACGAAGTGTAGAAGGCGGATTGATTGTTATTTCCACTTGTGCGGTATATCGGGCTGTGCATCTGGAGTTGATCACTTCACTTAGTACGGTAGCTTATGTCCAAGCTCTACGAAGATTTGTAGCAAGAAGAGGAAGAGTGAATACAAGTTATTATGGCAATGCGACGAATTTCACAGGACTTCGTTGAGGAATAGAACAATTAGTTTGGACTGAAATAGAGAAGACCTGCAGTCTTCTGAAAATTACCTGGAAACTGAACCTTCCCACGGCATCATGATGGGGAGGATTCGGGGAAAGGCTTATTCGGATTTCAAAGGATTTGCTACGTCGTAATCTGGGCAAAGCTTGTCTAAATTATGAAGAAATGTGAACTCTTTTGTGCGATTGTGAAAATCTAATGAACACTCGACCTCTAACTTATGTTTCGGAAGATGAACTCAAACCACTACGCCCATCCATGTTCCTATAGAATCTAGAGGGTAATGATGTAACCGGCTTAGACCAAGTTCAATCCTGCAGTTTGAACGACAGATGGCGTTTTCTACGATCTGTTCGAGAGAGCCTTAGAAATCGCTGCAAACAAGAATACTTGGGATTTCTCCGATCAGGGAGCCAAAAAGAACGGGGATCCCTGCAAGTTGGTAACATCGGTTTGGTGGAGAGCGATGATGAGAAGCGAATGTAATGGCAGTAGTCGGAGATAAGTGGTCCGAGTTCAAATTTGAGATCGCGTCAGTGATAAGGATTTTTTGCGGGAATCCGTGTTTTTTTTTAGTTTCCCCCAAATAAAGTCAAAGTCAAAGATACCTGTCCCCCTTAATCTCGAAAACCATAGATTAGGGAGAGGACATTGTTTATTGTAATCGTTTCACAATTTGTGATACATGCAGTATAGAAAATTAGAAGGAGTAACCTGAGATTACTATTGAGAATTGCGTTAGTAAATGGTACATTCGATGAATATTAATGTAAAACAGATGATTAGAAATTGAACAGAGAAAGAATAATTTAAACTGAATGTTGGAGTTGCGTTGATAGATGGCATTTTGAAAGAAGAACCGAAACATCTATGGATATTGATATCTTTTCAGATTATTAACAAAACCTCAAAGAATCTCAATATTGCCTTTATGGACTGTTGAGAAAAGGGAAAAAATGAAAATTAGTATTCGGCAATACGGCAGACTAATAGAACTACTGCGACAAGGTAGTTCCATACTATACCTTAAGCCTACGTACCTAATGGCTCTAGAATTCAACGGACTTATATTGTCTAGGACCTTAGGTACCATTCACTTCCTGGCTGACATGTATCACATCCTTTCCTTCCCTCAGTTTCCTACTCCTCATTCCCCTAATAATGATAAATAATTTTGCGATTCTCCCCGGGTGCATCCATTCTCTGTTCAATAACTTTACAGTTGTATACAACTGATTTTCGTTCTCAATTTCCTTTACATCCTCCTCATCTAAAAATTTGTCTCGTATTTGTTTTGTCATTGAACAATCCCATTTCTTCAGAACATAGTAAACATTTATTTTCATCTCTGTTTTGCCTGTATCCTTTATTTTTATGTTACCCCAATAATCACCATATTATACCCCTTATTCCCTTTTTTGTTATAATCTCTACATTCATCCTCATTCTCCCACTTACATTACAAAATTCTTCTAATGACCTCTTACTTCTACATTGTGCATCAATACATTGCTTTTCAATATCCTTAATTCTTAGAACTATTTTTTTTACATTTTCTCATCTTCTCTATACAGTCTCTTTTGCAGTAATATTCCATTCCTATCGCTTCGAGAATGTTCCGTACCCCATCCACCCAGTATCCTTGGTTCTGATGTTTCATTTGGTGTTGATATGCTATCTGTAATACCTTGCCACCTTCTCGCAGCTTCGTTCTCAGACAATACTTTATTATCCTTTTAATAATATCTGCTTGCAGACTTATATCTTTGCACATCATTCTCACTCCACAGTTAGCTGTACAACTGGGTAGACCCATAATTATTTTACCAAATCTACTCGTGATTGTATGAAGTGAATCGACCCTCCCTTCGACTCCCCAAATTTCCACTACGTACAACACTCTAGATTTAACTAATGCGTTAAAAACATTTTAATACACTCTGTAGTCTGTGTTGGGCATCTTTTTCTCCAGTATGTTAATGGCTGACAGTGCACACATACCTTTAGTTTCGATCATTTTATTTGCTCTGTCCATTTTCCATTTCAACTTAATATTAAACCCAAGTATTCCACTTTCTTAACAACTTCTAACCTCGTTTCGCCCATCCACCATTTTTCATTCTTTGATAATTTATATCCTTTTTTGCACACCATCACCTTGGTTTCCTGTGCTTTAATTTTTTAATTCCACTATTTACAGTAATTTACCACTACATTTATACTACCCTGCATACTATTGGGTGTCAGAGTGAGCAGAAGGATGTCGTCAGCAAAAATGAGACCCGGAATATCCTGGTTCTCAAGACATGGGTAAACTCCTGCCTCAAAACCTTTCGATTGAAAGATATCATTTATAAACAGTAGGAACTGTACTGGTGACAACTTACAGCCCTGTTTCAACCCTACTTTAGAGAATATTTCCCCAAATACTGCTCCCTCCTTAGTTGTGATTGAACACTTCACTTCTAAATATACGGTTTCAACCGCTCTTATCATCTTCTGAGACACCCCTATCCTTCTTCTCTTGGCTACGACCGCCCGTATGCTCACAGAATCAAATAGCAGTAATGTGCAATTTTCGACCTTTCTTTTTTACATACGTACCCATTATTATTTTCACTACAAAAATATTATCTGTTGTCCTCATCTTTTCTCTAAAGCCTGAATGAAGTCTCTCCAGAATCGAACCCTCCTCTGCCCACTTCATTGTCCTTTTTGCTAACACACCTGTGTATGTTTTACTTAATGTATCCAGCAACGTTATGCCCCTGTAATTTTTTGGCTTAGATTTATCTCCTTTCTTCTTGTAGATTGGGCAGATCACTCCCTCTTGCCAAGATTTTGGAAACCCCCCTCCTTCAAATATTCTGTTAAATAGTTTCACAACACTTTCTAGGATATCTTTATTCTACACCACCTGCTTCCAAAATTCGTTAGTGATGCCCGAAATCACTCCTGATTTGCCTTTCTTGGCTTTCCCTAAGACCTCTTTTATTTCTTCTATCGATAGTTCCTTGTCTAATGCATGCACAATACACCCCAGCCCTACCGATATTTCGTTTTCATCTATTCTCGGTCTCCACCTATCTTCAACCTCTAATAGTTCCTTATAGTGCTCCACCCAGATAGCCTGACTTACTTCAGTCTGCCGCGGAAGCTTTCACATTTCACAGATCTTCCTAATTGTACTCCACACTTTCCTACTATCATTCTGTTTTGCATTGCTATTTAATTCAACAACTCTCTTGTCCTGCCATTCGGACTTAGTTGTATACAGTAATTCAATATGTTCTCTTCTCAATTTACAAAATTCCATCCTATGGTTTTCTCCCCTGTTCTTTCTATACGCCTTCAATGCTTTCAGTACTTCATACTTTTTATGCCTGCATTCGTCATTGAACCAATTCTTTCCTATTATGTTCTTCCCCTCCTTTATCCTCATCTTCTCCCCTGCCATCTTTACAGTGTTTTCCATTATTTTAACTGCTGTACTCGTTTGGTAAATCTCGATCATTGAGTCTATTCCAGCTTTCACTATCTGGCCTATTTCTCCCTCGTAATAGTTCATAAACTCCTTCTTTATCTTTTCCCTCCACCTGTATTTAGTAAATAACCTTTCTTTGAATTTTATCGTATTGCTTGTTAATGCCCTACCCTCTTTACCATTTACTCTGACAATAATTGGTAGATGATGTGACTCACCCCATTCCTTAACCTTCATGCTTTTAAACACAGGCGACGCATTCCTAGAGCATATCGCCAGGTCTATGCTACTACCCCCGGTCTCCGTTATGTATGCCAGGTTGCCTCATTCGTCGCCATGCCACCATCCATTCAAAATATATAGTTCTACCGTACCACACAATTCTAGCAACTTTTCTCCATTTTTATTGCAGCCCTTATCCTGGCTCACTCTCTTTTGTACATAAACTTCTTCTGCCTCCTTGTCGTACACCGGCTTCTGATTCGCAACCCTCGCGTTGAAGTCCCCCATTATTAGAATACCTTCATCCTCAAAAATGTTTTGAATTCTATTAATTTCTAGTGCCAACTCATCAAAGAAATCCTTTTTCGCAAATGGAGAGGCTTCAGGAGGGTTGTAGACAAAACCAATACATAAATCTGGCTCATTCTCATCGTACATCTTTATTTTGACCCACACCATCTCCTCCATTTCCGATTCAATTTGGACTATTCTAGCTTGCAAATCCTCCCTAACCATAACCAGTATCCCACCAGGATATCTTCCCCTGCCGGTTCGCCTTTCTTTTGCCTTATAATAGACCGTGAACTCTTCTATTTCTACATTACATTTCGGTGGAATCCAGGTTTCCACACATGCGAGGATATGCAAGCTACGTAACAACTCTTTAAAAGATTAATTCTGTAACTTAATTCTAAGGCCTTCAATATTGATGCACCCTACTATTATCTGTAGTTATTTCTTTCTCCCCTGCCCCTCATTCTGGCTGTTCTTCCTAGACCTCGTAATCCTAGTAACACCCGGTTCATCAGAGTTCTCATCTAGAGTATTAACCCATTCCCTATCGAGGCCACCCTCGTTTAAATTACCATTTCTGTGCCAGAAGTCCTTGAGACTCATACGTCTGCGTTTCGGTGTTGCGTCTCTCATGGAGTCAGCACTCAGCTGTCGCTGAAGGTCACCAGGACTGACCTCACTATTAGTTGTCTCTGCGTCGGCTTCTTCCTCTCTCTGTCCTTGTCGCTTCACTAACTGGCCGTCAATCGCTGCTCCGCCTTCTGCTGATCTCAGCTGCCTCGTGCGTTCACCTTTCTCCTCGGCCAATGTACAGGCTTTGTACATATTCGTTAACTGCTCTACCCCCCCATGTTCTAGTCCACTTGCCGTCACCCACCACTAATTTGTAGCGGCTTATGTAGGCCATTAATCCTGCACGCCTAGCTTTTCCTAGGTGAAACTGTAGCATTTTCTGGTTGCTGAAGGCTTCTATCTCCAGCTCCTGTTTGATCCATATATTTTCACATTTCAATCGGCTTGTATTATACAAAATCTTCTTCACTAGTAGGATTGATACGAACCTCACTCTCACTGGTCTCTTGCATTTTGCCTTCGCCACTCTCTGTATCACGTCTATATCGGCCTCCCTGCAGCTGATCTTCAACCTCTCGTTTATTAGCTCACTTTGGATACCAGATATTCTTTAGTGTCCTCGGGTAGCCCATATATAAAGATATTTTTCTTTCGGGTTTCCTGCTGTCGCTTTTTCTCCAGCCACCTCAATTCTTTTATCTCTTTCTCCATTCTTCTCACCTTATCCCTCAAACTTGATATTTCTTAATTATTTTGGACCACCATTTCTGTCACCTTGCCTATCTCCTCTTTCACTATTTCTCGTAGTTCACTAGATAGCTCTCGTAGTAACTCTCTCATTTGTTCAGCTTGAGCCTTACCGATTTCTGTCATCTTCTCCATCTCTTCCCATCCAACCGCATTATCATGATCAGGTCCGGGGTTCACCTCGACCCCATCCAATGACCAACAACACTGCCATCACTGATGCAGCCATCAAAATTGAAATCAAACTCACCTGCTGTCCGGCTCTGCAACCCATGTTGCGCCTCGTGGGTCTGCCTCTACCGTGCCAACGACCTATCTTCGCCCGATACACAAAACTCACTCACTCAACAACCTTCCTCTTCGCTTGCACGATTACAACTGGTTTCCCCCAAATACAAATTTGAGTTTGCACCTGCTGTGATAAGGGTTTTTTGGCGGGAAGCACTATTTTCCGGAGTTCCAGGCACATTGGGACACTAATGCAGGGTGGGTTTTAATACACAAGATGGCATGCCTCTCTCGTTGACTTGCTAGTGTTCTTAGGTGTATGAATAAAACTTTTAAGCCTGGCTGCCCTTCTCGGTTTAGACGAAGCCTTTTTACATACGGATGCCCCTCCTTGTTTGAATTTGTAGAATTTATGACGGGCGATTACTCTTCTCTGTTTTTGCAGTTAATTTCGTAAGCCATTGTGTTGTGTATAGTATCTTTGAATTAGTGCAACGTGAAACCACCAACGTAAAAGAAAGACAAGAATATCTGTTAGTCATGCGAATGTTGTTCTTGCCCGATAATGCTCTTTCAAACACTGACATACATAATATATTTTTGCCGCCTTGATGTAGGTCATGCAATTGTTTGATAAGCATAACCACCCCCCGCTGTTCTACTCATAACGGTATCCTTTATATATTGTACCCGTAAAAATGTGTTCATATCTTTAAGGCGCTTGATATTAAATGAACGAGCATGAGTCTTAATCTCGGTTGTGGCTTTATCATTGGAGCTGGTACAGAGAGAGGTATAGTTATCAAATTGAGAGATTATTTTGATAAATTGAGTTTATTGATCATCAAAAGCAAGTTCATATCACCTTCATACAGCAGCGTGGAAATGTCGTGGCTGGTTGGTACCTCCAAGTCCTGGGATGGTGCTGGACATCGACTGGGCAGGGACCACACCTGCTCGGATGAGGAGTTCTGGAACGTCTGGAGGTTCTGGAAGTGTCTCGACGTTCTGGAATGTCCCGACGTTCTGGAATGTCTCGAAGATTGGTACGCGTTCCTGGGTTCGATTCGAGACGTAATTCACACCTGAATTTCCTGTACGGCACTCCACACATTCAGGGCACTGTCTGAACAGATATGACCTTTTAATTATGATTACTGCAAAAACGTTCTAGAATAATCACTCGAAGAACAAGTACTGGTAGAAATGCAAGTTCATAAGGCAAGTTCACTGTAAGTCAGGATGTTCTAGAGGATTACTGTTACTGCAGTCCTAAATGCACAGTTCTGAAGGTTTAAAACATATTGGCAATGAACTGAATAAGTAGCACTCGGAAACTGTCCTGTTGCATTAATAAGCGAAGTGAATAGCCATTAAAGAAAATAATATTTGAAAGAAAAAGTCTGACTTCATAAATTATGGATCACTCAAAATACTGGAAAGTTCTAGGCTTTAGGGAAATGCGATATGCGTATTCCGAATTGTCACAGTCTTTAAGAATCAAAACATAAGTCCCTGTGCAGCACTTGGAAAGCATCGCATATTTCACAATTAAACGTAATGTTTAATGTCCCCTAAGTTTCCAGAAATTGATTCAAAAATATAAGTTCGCGTAAGTTCAATGCGATACACAACACACGTGAAAATTCAATCGTCGTCGAATAAGTAAGTCCTTATGTGGCACTTAAGAAAAAAACAAAGTTCCAATGTGTAGAAATAACAAAGTTCCAATGTGCCAAAATGTTAAAGTCCCAACACGATACTCGAAGAAAATAAAGTTCCAACGTGTCGAAATGTTAAAGTCCCAACGCGACACTCGAAGAAAATAAAGTTCCGATGACAATGTTCCAGTACGTCACCTTAAGAAAATAATAAAGTCTTATCGCGACACTCGGCGAAAATAACTAAGTTCCAATGAGACGCTTCAGAAAAAAAACAAAGTTCTTATATGGCACTTTAAGAAAAAAACAAAGTCCAATCACGACACACGACAAAAAAAAAACAAAGTCCCAATGTGTCAATATGACAAAGTTCCAATACGATGTCCGCAGAAAACAAAGTCCCATTCAGGCACTTCAAGAATATGGCAAAGTCCTGATACAACACTTAGAGAAATACCGAACTTGGATATCGCAGACTGTCGACTAGAAGTTCGACACACACAAGACTTCTCTTGTCACCCGTGTCACAGAGACGGCGGAGTGACAGACACACTGAATTCGTAGGTCGGGTGGTCTTCCTTTTATACACGTTCGCATGGAAGTGTCTAGAACTCGGGTACTATCTACCCTTATAACTTCTATAATACTCGGTGGATTTTCTTGAAATCTGAACAGATGATGTCTATTGTAAGGGCCTTTAAGATGGCAGTGTCAAAATAGCGATAAATTAGCTCAAAGATGTACTTTTGAGGACGAGCTGGATCATTACCATATATGGTAGCGGAGAGCTGGCTTACGGCGGCCACGTCACTCGCTGGGTACGTCACTGCGCTCGGCGGGCTGCCTACCTTCCATCTCGCGCGAAGTTCAACAAACATACTTCGGACTTCTGTCGTAGCGGTGTTCCCGGTACAATATTGACCAGCAAAATAATGCGATGATAAGAGAAAGTCACTCGAGTTGTACCTACGCGTTCAATACTGGTGTCATTTCACTATTACCTTGCTTGAGAACAACATGGTCACGAGTTCCAGTTCTGAAACAGCCAAGGTTCAAAATTCACCTTAAAACGTAAGGAGGGGCACTTTTGAATATGAAAATTTTATTTTACACCAACATTTTATGATTGATAGTACGATAATCAGCATGGTGTACATTGCGTTTTAGAACGGTCATTAGTTCCGTGTTCTTGTAAGAAGGATAGTACAATCATCAGCACGGTGTACATTGCGTTTTAGAACGGTTATTACTTCCGTGTACTTGTAAGAAGGGTAGTACGATAATCAGTACGGTATACATTGCGTTTTAGAACGATTAGTTCCGTGTACCTGTGAGAGGGATAGTACGAACATCAGCACAGTGTACTTTTCTTTTTAGGATAAGACGTTTATCAGACGCGTGTACTTGTGTTAATGATAGTACGATTACCAGCACGGTGTACTTTTACTTTTCAAACAGTACGGTGAACTGTTTTCTGTACTGTGCTAGTGATGGTAGGTATGCTATTTAAATGCGGTATTGCCTTCACTGTCCTGCTCCTCTATTTACTATAAATGTATTTTCCTTTGTTAATATATTTCATTTTAGATTAATATCTAATTTACATAGCTCGGATCTTTGTAATTCGGCATTATGCTCTTGCTGATCCTCAATAAATAAATAAATAAATAAATAAATAAATAAATAAATAAATAAATAAATAAATAAATAAATAAATAAATAAATAAATAAATAAATAAATAAATAAATAAATAAATAAATAAATAAATAAATAAATAAATAAATAAATAAATAAATAAATAAATAAATAAATAAATAAATAAATAAATAAATAAATAAATAAATAAATAAATAAATAAATAAATAAATAAATAAATAAATAAATAAATAAATAAATAAATAAATAAATAAATAAATAAATAAATAAATAAATAAATAAATAAATAAATAAATAAATAAATAAATAAATAAATAAATAAATAAATAAATAAATAAATAAATAAATAAATAAATAAATAAATAAATAAATAAATAAATAAATAAATAAATAAATAAATAAATAAATAAATAAATAAATAAATAAATAAATAAATAAATAAATAAATAAATAAATAAATAAATAAATAAATAAATAAATAAATAAATAAATAAATAAATAAATAAATAAATAAATAAATAAATAAATAAATAAATAAATAAATAAATCGAAAACCTTTCTAGCAACTTTCAACATAAATTCACTTACAAAAACTGGCAAGCTGAAAACCCTCACCAAAGCTCTTCACGAAAATCAGATATCCGTAATGGCCCTACAGGAAACAAGGTACCCAGATGAAGAGATTTTTGAATCTGAAGGCTACCAATTCTTCAAGAGCAAAGCGCAAAGATGAATCCTCAATGGAGCTGTGATGCTTGGAACCGCGTTTGCTGCTAGGACCAAGATCCTTAAATCGGTTACAAATTTCGAACCTGTGAATGACAGATTGTCTATACGCACAATTAAATGCGCGAACAAAACCTACGCCCTAGTTAACGCACATGCTCCTACAAGCGATAAGAACAAGTCTGATCCAGACGAAGTTGATAATTTCTGGGAACTACTGGATGAAAAATTAAACAAAATCCCCAAACACCATGTCAAGCTTCTTTTGGGTGACTTCAATGCCCAAATAGGTCGTGAACAGAAGTACAAGTAAGTTATAGGAAATTACCCTGCTCACAAAAGAACCAATCCCAACGGCAAAAGACTGGTGTCCATTTGCGAAAATCAAAACCTGCAGGTCATGTCGACACACTTTCACCATCTACCCAGAAAGCAAATGACTTGGCGTTCTCCCGTCCAAGCTCTCGGAGAGTTCCAAATTGATCATGTTGCAATCTCCAGAAGAAACAGCCCTGAGATTCTGAATGTCAAGGTCAAGAAAGGCATCAATGTGGCCTCAGATCATTATATGCCTCTTATCAAATTCAAACCAATTCCCGCAAACACAAGGAAGACAACCAAACAGATCACACGCTTGGACAATGATAAACTTCGGCAAAGGGTCGAGGAGTTCCAGGAGAAGGCTAGACCAAACGACTGTGACTTTAACAACGCCAAAAGTCTCCTTGTTGAGGCCGCCAAAGACGTTGCAGAAATCAAGAGAAGCAAAAAGCATACCTGATGGAATGGTACCTGCGAATCAGTCCTCCAAGAAAGACTCAATGCGTGGAAACAGTACTACTCTATGAAAATAGAAAATGATTGGGAAACCAACAAAACCCAACGTGCCCAAGCAGCTAGGGTGTTCAGAACTGAGAAACGTAAATACGAAAAATTTCTCATTGAAAAGATAGAACAAAACTTTAGGAAGAATGAAAGCAGAGAGTACTACAGAGCCTTCAAACGCAAACTCACTGGCTATAAACCACCATCTCTATGCTATGAGCGAAAGGACGGCACAGTGACGACGTCAAATGAAGAAAATTGCAGCATTCTGGCAGATAACTTCAAGAATTTACTTAATTGCTCTAAACCGCAAAGCGCCGTTGAGTCCAAGAAACCCTTACTGCGGTACCCAGATTCCATACCATCCGACTGAGATGAAATCAAGCGCCACATTGCCCGTCTCAGAAATAACAAAACGCCGGGGGAAGACACAGTAGTAGCAGAACTATGGAAATATGCCCCGGAGGAATCACTTGATATCTTGCAAAAGCAAACAGAAGAAATTTGGAACAAGGAGACCCTACCCGAAGATTGGAAAATAGCTTTGATCCATCCATTACACAAAAAAAGGCAGCATGAAGAACATCAACAACTACAAAGGAATATTTTTGCTACCCGTGACTTACAAAATTCTATCACTTGCCATCCTGGAGCGTTTGGAAGCACAAGTCGAACATCAAATAGGTGAATACCAAGGAGGGTTCAGAAAAGGTCGCTCAACAGCTGAACAGATCCAAAATCTCAAACCGATCATCAGGTATTGTACGCTAAGGTCCAAGCAGTATGTGTCTGTCTTTGTGGACTTTAAGAAAGCGCACGACTCCATTGACCGGAAGTCCTGCTAAACATCTTAAATGAATTTGGAGTTGATTTGAAACTGCTGGCATTAATTAGAGCCACCCTGACCGATACAAAATCCAAGGTGAAGTTCCACGGATGTCTCTCGCATTCCTTTGACATCAAAACAGGAGTCCGACAAGGTGATGGGCTATCCCCGATACACTTCAACTGTGTTCTTGAAAAGATCATCAGAACTTGGCGGGTGAGTTTACAGGAAACCAACTACAGTCCATTGAGAATAGGAACCAAATCCAAGGGGATCGCAACAGACTGCTTAGCATTTGCCGATGATATTGCTGTTCTCTCAAACGACATAGAAACCGCTAGAGCTCAAGTTGAAATTTTAAAGGAAATTGCCGAACAAACTGGTTTGCAGATATCTTTTGAAGTAATGACTAACATCAAAGAGGCTCCGCCAAAACTCCATACAAAATACGGGGACATCACCCGAGTATACAAATTCAAATACCTGGGTGAGATCATCATGAAAAAGTGGACTGGACAAATAAGCACTTCAGGAGCGAGTACGCAAACTGGAAATTGCCTACCAAACATCCCGCACAATCTACAACAAAAAATGCCTTTCCCAAAACACCAAGATACGTCACTATGAAACAGTTCTGAAGCCAGTAGTTCTATATGCAGCCGAAACCCTGTCTCTAAATGCCAACAAAGGACTCCTTCTTGAAGAACTGGGGAAAAGAGAACGCAAAATTGTGAGAGGAATCTTGGGATCAAAGTACAGAAATGGAATCCTTCAAAAGAGATCCAACATGGAAGTCTACAGCAAAATAGAGAAAATTACCGACACAACAAGAAAAAGACGGGCAAGATTTTACGGTCATCTGAAAAGAATGGACGGAAGAAATTTAATTAAAGAAATCTTTCACTTTTTTGATTCAAACCCCAAAACCACAATTCCCTGGTTTAGAAATACCAAAGAAGACCTGCAAATGCTACATATCTCAGCTGAAGACGCCCTTAACAGAGATCTCTTCCTCAAGAAAATATTGACGAACGGGCTAAACCGAGACGAGCAACCGAAGAGAAGACACGGTGCCCCTTGGACAGAGGAGCGTAAGCAGGCCCACTCACAAAGAATGAGGGAAATTTGGACTCTAAAGAAGGCCAAGTTCAGTGTCAAATGCAACAAGACTTAACGTGGTCCTTGATGGCCCCAGCGAATTATATATATAAATACGTAAATGAATAAATAAATAAATAAATAATCTCTGTGACCTTAAGCAGCTTGGGGTGTCACTGCTGGTAGTAGAGGAACTATAAAAACAATAAGACTGGTAGATCATTCAATGCAGTTGTTTATTGAAAATTAAATATGTATATTTACAACATGAATCAATGACATTACTGTGAGGTGCATTCTGAATAGACTTTAATCATAGGGTTTGGCCCATCCCAGTCGTCAGAGCTATTTACCCCGCCAATGGTAGTGTTGATTACAGCACCGTCAAGCTTCGACATGTTGTGACAGTTTAAGATGAAGTGGTAGAAGGTTCCATGTAGATTTTACATCGTAGGACGCATAGTTTGCTTCAGAACTGGAGGATAAATAGGGTATTAAATGCTTCCGCATATGCTGCAAAAACTTATGTATACAAAAGGCGGTAATAGCCTCATTCACTAATGCGTTGATCGCTTGTTTGCGGAATCAGGCTTCAAACACGCATGATGAAGACGGGCTGGTGTGTGGATTTGCCTCTCTAGGAGCGGTGTTACTAAAACTTTTGTCACCTTCTTCCATAGCCATACAATTGGAGCGTTTCATGATGTGTGACGAGTACCCGTCCCTTCAAAGACTCATATACGGTAGGTGTTGTTTATACATATCTATTTACAGATGTGTTACAATATTAGATATAGGATAGTACGTGATAGCCATGTCGTGTATAATAAGACAGTAACCCGTTGTGTTTGCAGGAATATTTTCTCCAGTTCCAAATTCAAGACGAATGTCTACTGTGGATGCTTTTATCGTTTCTTCTAGGTACGAACAGTCTATGACTACCAAAGGTTCATTTGTTTTAAACTCTACTGGAGAAAACAGGGTATGGCTTTCTTTCTAATAACACTTGCCTGCAAAATAAAACTTTTTTGTGCGGTAAAAACGAAACTAGTTTGGTTTTATGAATTTCTTGACGCAGAATTCGAGAAAAAATTAGCTTCGGTGAATCACGTCTGGTTTGGTGGCAATTTTACAAAATATTATTTTGTTCTTACGTAAAATTGTTGATACTTAGTATTGATTAAATTTCATGTATTAATGTACATTTCAGCTTGCAAAACGTAATCATACTTTTCATGCAGTGAATACACATAAATGCTGCTTTGTAGGCAAGTAGATAGTATGTATTATATTTTTAATGTATATTGAAATTCGTGAAACTGAAGCATAAAGCGTCTATTTAGTTTGGACTGTACAGTTGCTTTTAAATTAGTATAACCGTACCTTGAATAAAAATTACATGGTTAAACATACATAGTTTTGTTACTTACATTATGTGCAGGTTAGATTCACACCTCCGTCTTTTCCCGTTTTCCGTGGAATTTCCGGGTTTTGAAGTTCTTGAATAATCTCTAGAAGGGTCGTCTCGTGCAATCGACCAACAGTAATCGGCCATCATATTCACATCCCAACGTCCCTGATAGCGTCGTTCTGCATCTCTGAGATCCTGGTGAAACCTTTCACCTTGTTCTTCACAGACAGCTCCTAAATTTAGAGGGAAATAATCCAGATGCGAAGCTTAGAAATGAAGCTTAAGGCTCGTATTACAACCGAGTTCCTTAAACTTTACCAACATTTTCCTTACAATTTCTTTGTATTAAGGGTCCTTAATGTTGCCAAGGAATTTAGTCACTACATCTTTGAATGCGTTCCATGCCTCTTTCTCAATTTTGATCATCGTGTCTGTGAAAATTTTATCCTTCATCTGTTTACGAATCTGTGGTCCATCAAATACGCCTTCTTTAATTTTTGCATCTAATAATGAGGGAAATTTAGTGGATAAATATTGGAAGCATAGGCTACTTTTATCTAATGCTTTGGCATACAGTGTCATCAATCCAAATTTGATGTGCAAGGGTGGAAGTAGAATTTTTTCACGGTCAATAAGACTTACATTCAAGGCATTTTTGGATTCTGGTTGTAGTTGTTTCCTTTCTATCCAATTCACTGTATCCCAATGTTTACCCGTGCCCTGCTATCCCATTCGCATAGAAAACAGGGAAATTTTGTATAGCCTTTTTGTTGTCCCAGCAACAATCCAATGATCTTCAAATCACCGCAAATTTCCCACTCATGCTCATGATATTTAATTTTTTCAAGCACCAACTTTAAGGTCTCTTATGTTTCAGACATTTTTGTGGAGTGTGCAAGTGGACGGATGCCAGAACATTTGTATTATGAAGCAAAACAGCCTTTAAACTTATTATGGAAGAGTCAATAAAAACACGTCAGTTACTAGGATCATACTCTCTCTCTCCCAATCGACGTAGATTTGAAACAATTGTACAAAATACAAGTTCATATTCTTGAGTATAATACTTTCGCACTGTTATCTTTGAAAGGAAACTGCTTTATCAGTCTATCATAAACATTGCATAAGGGCTGGGGTTTTAACACGTCTGATTATTCAAGTGGTCCAAGATGAAAGACAAACTCTCAACTGTCTTATCTTCAATCCTACATAACTCGCGGTCTATTGCGTATCTGGGGGAGTTTGTTATGAATTTACCAGGAAATCCCCAACTACAAAATGAAAATTTAGACAGCAATAAACCTATAATAAAATGCAAACAATAACAAATCAAATCACATAATTGTATTCTAAAAAACGTTGCACGAAAACATCTCTCAACATTATATCTTACGAATTCATGCAGATAATAAAACACTGAATTGCGTCAAAACTAGACGTGGTAGGAAAAAATAGCATCATTTTCGGAATCAGGGCAGAGATTTCCATAAGAATTACATATTATCTATTTTACCGCAAAATCATGTTGGCTAGTGTAATATGAGAACCACCATATATAACCTTAAATGTATGAATAGCTGCGGAATAGATTACATTACTACCTCGCTATTAAAAGAAGCAAAGGACCCTATAATAGGATTACTGGTAGAGATCATAAATGAGTACCTGACTACTGGTATAATACCCAATAAACTAAAGATAGCTAAAGTGATCGCTGTGTTCAAGGGAGGGAATAGACTAAATCCAAGTGATTATAGGCCAATCTTGATTTTATCATTTGTTCCCAAAATACTGGAATCAGTTGTGAAGAAAAGACTTTGGGCTTTTCTAAACAAAAAAATTCCTCTAGAAGGGTCAATATGCGTTCAGGAAGATGTCTAGTACTATGGTAGCTGCTGTTGGTCTAATTACAATCCACCGTAAATAACATCAACATTGCAGCAGGCTTATTTAAAACTTTTGATACTGTTGATCATAGAATTCCTTTAAGTAAATTAGAAAGAGCTGGAATTCACGGCCTTGCCCTGAAATAGTTTGAAAACTACTTAACAGGACGAAAGCAACTTATTACCGTGAATAATTACTCGAGCTCTGCCAATTATGTAACCCATGGTGTCCCACAAGGTCCCATACTGTGTCTTGTTTTATTTCTTATATATATTACTGATATTTCTTCATGCAATCTAAATGGCTATATCATATTATACGATGAGGACACCAATATCTTATATACGGGCAAACATAAGGACACAGTTTTAGTAAACATGCAGCAGGACATATTCACTCTCTTATACTGGTACCAGTGTAAAAAATTGGCAATGAATCTGCAGAAAACTAAATACATAATTATTTTAAAACAGAAAATACTTCACTCAAGTAATGGCAAATTACTCATAAACGATACAGAAATGGAAAAAGTAAATAAATTTATGTATGAGAGTTTGAAGGTTCGCCATTGAATATATGCTTCATTGTACAATTGCTCTGTATGAGTCTTTGGCGCGTTGGAATTAATTATTGCAATAATTATCTAATCTAAATATCTAACATAATATAATTAAGTATAATACGCTTATAATCTTCAGCAAATCATAGAATGCGTTTTAATGGCAATATTCCAATAAAAGATCCGTCTGTATTGAGCATCCAATCATTTTTAGCTCCCGTACACCATCCGGCCATTCGTAAATGTTTACTTTCTTCACTTCCATGCGATAGATACTGTTACATAGCACTTGAAATGACTACATTTCTTGTATTTTTTTAAAAACGAGCGTCCAGAAAGGGGAACGCAGGTGCATTATTGTTTAGGGTTGAGGTGCTCCCACTACTCTCGTCACTTTTTACTACGTATTCTTCATTTCAAATGCAACTTACATGGGGTAGGGTGTTCAAATCTTGCTGCTGAATGACGATGTGAATTTCATCGTTGTTGTTTAATCCAAACGCGAATGGTTGATAGGAAGCTCACTTCTCATTATGCACCCTTGTGTTTCTATCAAGCTTCCGACGTCCAGCAAGTTTTCCATGGTGTCGCAAAGTATAACCGAGATTTAGTAGCACCTGTTAATGAGCACGTGTCAACTTTGTGAGTTGTTGCGAACAAGTGAGGAGTTTTTAATGGACACTTTGTTTTGTACTGAGACGTGTACACATGTTACATGTTGGCTTCAGATGAAGTTTGTACGTCAAGTGTGTGTGAGGGTCTAAATGAACAAGCTGATGGCTCTTATTGACAAGCCGATGTGTAATTTCACTGATGCGTGTCACAGTGACAGGATGATAGAGTACCGCTGATGGTTTCTCACGTACGCTATACCCACCTTTTTTTCAGTAATAAAGTCGTGCAGAGCGTGCGATGGCTGTTAATTGCTGTACACGTCGGTAATGATATTACAGGTGATAGTCACGTGGTGATCGTCTAAGAGTGTTGCAGGTCGGTCAAACTCGTGACGTACGTTCGGCGCTAGTTCTCATGGAGAAAATCCAAGCAACGATCCAATCGAGTCAGGTTGTGATTAAAATCGATTTTGAATTATGATTCGATAATACACTTATGATTCACGTTGCTTTCTGCAAGGGGGAAATTGTACTATTTTGTAATAAAGCTCTCAAGACTAAACTGTTGAATTAAGTTGTTTTCAATATATTCATAAATATCATCAACCGAATACCTACCCTGCGGTTAGGTTAGCACGTATTCATCGTAATAGAACTTGTTTGCTCCTTCTCGCACGTTGTGGATTGTATTATAATCTTCAAACGACACTTGATCATGTGCAAGTTCAATCGGTGGGTCGAAGTAGACGGTTGTTTGAAGTTCTTGCCCGTGTACGGTAAACGTTCATGCAACGCCGGTCATCATGTGGTCACGGATGCACTTTGCTGTTTGAGTTTCATATAGGAACTTTAAAAATAATCGAATACACATGTGTGTATGGAATTTTTGTACACGGTTTGTATTGTCAACAATGACTGCACTGCTTCCGAAATAGCGTACGAGTTCTGCTGGAGGAGATAAGTTTCCGTAACTGTCGAAATACCATACATGTTGACCACGATTGACCTAAGCAACGCTATGCGATCGTGGACCGTGACTGTCATCTAAGTTTATGACGGCACTCTCGTAGTGACGTGGATGTGTTAGTAACTGATCTCGCATATACACACTACGGAAGTTGTGAATTCCTAATTGTTTAGCATACTTAACAACTTCGTCTGGGTTAGAGCTCGCCGTGGCAGTGCATTCAGTAGGCATTTTTTGGTGATTTGTACACACCCAGTCCTTTTTATAGGGTGTCAGCTTCATGTGTACTCATTTAACAAGCAATACATTAGCCTCCATGATTTTATTGTTTCGTTCACTTTCTTTCAACTGCTGCTTTGCTTCTTCTACAGCTTCAACTGTTCTTGCTACAGAACTAGCTCCACCGAGGAGGGAACTAAGGGCCGGTAGCATTGTGCCGTGTAAAAACTGTTACTCTCCCCGGCCTATCTTCTCTTCATCTTCATCTTACTATACGTTTTTGCAAGCTGTGTTATGTATTGTGTATTTCTTGGATGTACTTGTATGTATTTTGCCTTGCTATCAATCAATCAATCAATCAATCAATCAATCAATCAATCAATCAATCAATCAATCAATCAATCAATCAATCAATCAATCAATCAATCAATCAATCAATCAATCAATCCATCAATCCATCAATCAATCAATCAATCAATCAATCAATCAATCAATCAATCAATCAATCAATCAATCAATCAATCACTACTGATCTGCATTTAGGGCAGTCGCCCAGGTGGCAGATTCCCTATCTGTTGTTTTCCTAGCCTTTTCTTAAATGATTGCAAAGAAATTGGAAATTTATTGAACGTCTCCCTCGGTAAGTTATTCCAATCCCTAATTCCCCTTCCTGTAAAGGAATATTTGCCCCAATTTGTCCTCTTGAATTCCAACTTTATCTTCATATTGTGATCTTTCCTACTTTTAAAGACACCGTCCAGACTTATTCGTCTACTGATGTCCTCCCACGCAATCTCTCCACTGACAGCTCGGAACATACAACTTAGTCGAGCAGCTCGTCTCCTTTCTCTTAAGTCTTCCCAGCCCAAACTTTGCAACAATTTTGTAACGCTACTCTTTTGTCGGAAATAGCCCAGAACAAATCGAGCTGCTTTTCTTTGGATTTTTCCAGTTCCTGAATCGAGTAATTCTGGTAAACGTCCCATACACTGGAACAATACTCTAGTTCGGGTTTCACCAGAGACAAATATGCTCTCTCCTTTACATCCTTACTACAACCCCTAAATACTCTCATAACCATGTGCAGAGATCTGTACCCATTATTTACAATTCCATTTATGTGATTACCCCAATGAAGATCTTTCCTTTTATTAATACCCAAGTATTTATAATGATCCCCAAAGGGGATAATAACTTGTCTAAGCATTTAGCTTTGTTGGTAATCCTTGAGTACAGTAGTTCTTGCAAATTTCATTTCTGTTTGTGCTTAGTAGTGACATACGGTACCGGTATCGTAATTAGGATACGTCTGAAAGTAGTTTAAAAATTACTGTGGTGACTGTACAGTAGTGTACGAGTAATATCGTGTTAGAATTTAGTGTGCTTATTTTATTATTGAAAAATATTTGTGCAGTACTGGTGTAGTAGAGGTATCCGTAGAAACTCTTACTAAAAATTCTGTTGTTGTAGTTAGAATAGGCTTAATTGCAGTTTGGAATTGTGTAGTTCTTGTGTATTACTTTCGATATTCAGTAATTAACAGCAGTTTTTATCCTGTTAGGGAGTGTAGGATAATAAATAGAGTACGACTAAGTAGTATTGTTGTGTAGTCGTATATTATTTACCTTTTTGTTGTGTGATCTTTGAGTACTATCCCAGACAATATATCCCTCTGATCATTTATTTTTTGCAAATAAGTTATTTTACTTTCATTTTCATTTTTTCCGTAAAGAATGGCTAAGGAACGCGAGTGTACGAACTGTGGGTGTGGCGAGGCATTGAGAGGTATGAGAGAGGAGTTGGAGAGTTTGAAGGAGATAATTAGGATTGTCACAGAAGACAGGAAGGAAGATAGGACTCCCTCAAACAATGTACATGTTACCGGAGGTGTACAAGAGCGAGGGGAAGGAACGGGGGGAGTTGTAGAAGACAGGGGAAGGAGATTGCAGGCTAAGGGCTCTATTCAGGATCAGAAATTTAGGACAGGTGTCTGTGCGAAATCGGTACAAGTCACTCCAGGTAGAACAACAGAGGGAAGATGAGGGACAGGGAACTGTAGATGAGATGTGTGGAAGTAGGAGGAAGGGAAAAGATAGGAAAGGGAAATGTAGAGTAGAGGATAGGAAAAGACAGGTGGAACAGGGTCATGTGAAGGATAAAAGGGAGGAGGAAGTAGCTACTGCAGCTATCAGGAAAGATAGGGCTGACCAGGAGGGGAGGGGATTAAATGAGGTGGGTAGGGTTGAGGGTCTGGTCATGGGTGATTCCATCGTTAGACACGTGGGGAAAGTGTGTGGAGGAAAGGGAACCAGGGTAGAATGTTATCCAGGAATTAGATTGAGGCAGATATTGAGGAATGTCGAAGAGAGGGACGAGGGGTAAGGAGAAGGTGGTAGTGTTTCAGTTGGTACCAACAACGTAAGGCAAGCTGATATAAATACCAACATAGTTGGAGATGTGTGGGATCTGGTAAATGCAGCACGGGTGAAGTTTAAAAAAGCGAAGATTGTTATTGGTGGAATACTGTGTAGGAGAGATACTGACTGGAGGGTGATTGGGGATTTAAATGAGACTATGGAGTGGGTATGTGGGAAATTGGGAGTGAAATTTCTAGATCCTAATGGGTGGGTAGGAGATAGGGATCTGCGCTCAGATGCTCTCTTAAACCGCTCTGGTACGTATAGTTAGGAAATTTCTTTGGAAGGGTAATAGGGAGGTACATTCAGGGAAACGGGGTGGCCTAGGGAGCGGTGATAAGGGAACAGGGAACTAGAAATCTAGTAGGGATGACATAAAGTTGTTAGTGTTGAACTGTAGAAGTACTGTAAAGACAGGAATAGAATTAAGTAATTTAATAGATATATATATACCAGTTATTGTAATAGGAGTTGAATCATGGCTGAAAAATTTATAATGGATGCAGAAATTTTCTCACGGCACTGGAGTGTGTATCGTAGAGATAGGATAGGTATGGCGGGAGGGGGAGTTTTCACTCTGGTGAAAGAAGAATTTCTAAGCTACGAAAAAGGTTAAAGATGAGACACATGAAATTCTAGGCGTAAGGCTCATTTCTAAAGATAATAAGCAACTTGATATATTTGGAGTGTACAGACCGGGAAAGGGTAGCACAGACGCGGATTCGGAATTATTTGATAGGATAGTCGGCTATATGGGAAACGACAAGGAAAGAAATGTGATTGTAGCGGAAGATCTGAATTTGCCAGATGTCGATTGGGAAGGAAATGCGAACGACAGGAAGCATGACCAACAAATGGCAAATAAGTTAATATGGGAAGGACAGCTGATTCAGAAAGTGATGGAACCAACCAGAGGGAAAAATATGCTAGATGTCGTGCTGATAAAACCAGATGAGCTCTATAGGGAAACTGAAGTAATAGATGGTATTAATGATCATGAAGCTGTTTTTGTCGTAGTTAAAAGTATATGTGATAGAAAGGAAGGTCTCAGAATTAGGACTATTAGGCAGTACCATATGGCTGATAAAGCAGGCATGAGGCAGTTTCTAAAAAGTAACTATGATCGGTGGAAAACGGTAAATAAAAATGTAAACAGACTCTGGGATGGGTTTAAAGAAATTGTTGAGGAATGCGAAAACAGGTTTGTACCTTTAAGGGAGGTAAGGAATGGTAAAGACTCACCTTATTATATAGAGAAATAAATAGACTTAAGAAGGAGGTGCAGACTGGAAATAAACAGAGTTAGAAATGGCTGTGGAAGTAATTAGAAATTGAAGGAACTTACTAGAAAATTGAACCTAGCAAAGAAGGCAGCTAAGGATAACATGATGGCAAGCATAATTGGCACTAATGCAAATTTTAGTGAAAAATGGAAGAGTATGTATAGGTATTTTAAGGCATAAACAGTTTCCAGGAAGGACGTTCCAGGAATAATTAATGAACAAGGGGAGTGTGTATGTGAGGATCTTCAAAAGGCAGAAGTATTAAGTCAACAGTATGTAAAGATTGTTGGTTACAAGGATAATGGCGAGATAGAGGAGGAGACTGAGGCCAAAGAAGTATTAAAATTGACATATGATAACAATGACATTTACAATAAGATATAAAATTTGAAAACTAGGAAAGCGGCTGGAATTGATCAGATTTCTGGGGATATACTAAAGACATTGGGTTGGGATATAGAACCATATCTGAAGTACTTATTTGATTATTGTTTGGTCGGATGAGCTATACCAGATGAATGGAGAGTTGCTATAGTAAGCCATAAAGGAAAGGGTGATAGACATAAAGCTGAAAATTTCAGGCCAGTAAGTTTGACGTGCATTGTATGTAAGCTTGTATGTAAGTTGAAAACTATAAAAGCGGCTGGAATTGATCAGATTTCTTGGGATATACTAAAGACAATGGGTTGGGATATAGTACCATATCTGAAGTACGTATTTGATTATTGTTTTGTCGGAGGAGCTATACCAGATGAATGGAGAGTTGCTATAGTAAGCCATAAAGGAAAGGGTGATAGACATAAAGCTGAAAATTACAGGCCAGTAAGTTTGACGTGCATTGTATGTAAGCTTGTATGTAAGTTGAAAACTAGAAAAGCGGCTGGAATTGATCAGATTTCTGGGGATGTACTAAAGACAATGGTTTGGGATATAGTACCATATCTGAAGTACTTATTTGATTATTGTTTGGTCGGAGGAGCTATACCAGATGAATGGAGAGTTGCTATTGTAGCCCCTGTGTATAAAGGAAAGGGTGATAGACATAAAGCTGAAAATTACAGGGCAGTAAGTTTGAAATGCTTTGGGAAGGCATTCTTTCTGATTATATTAGACATGTTTGTGATATTAATAACTGGTTCGATAGAAGGCAATTCGGTTTTAGGAAAGGTTATTCCACTGAAGCTCAACTTGTAGGATTCCAGCAAGATATCGCAGATATCTTGGATTCTGGAGGTCAAATGGACTGTATCCCGATTGACCTGTCTAAAGCATTTGATAGGGTGGATCATGGGAGACTACTGGCAAAAATGAGTGCAATTGGACTAGACAAAAGAGTGACCGAATGGGTTGCTATATTTCTAGAAAATATATCTCAGAGAATTAGAGTAGGTGAAGCTTTATCTGACCTTGTAATAATTAAGAGGGGTATTCCTCAAGGCAGTATTATCGGATCTTTATGTCTTCTTATATATATAAATGATATATGTAAAGGAGTGGAATCGAGGGTAAGGCTTTTTTCAGATTATGTTATTCTCTATAGAGTAATAAATAAGTTACAAGATTGTGAGCAACTGCAACGTGACCTCGAAAATGTTGTGAGATGGACAGCAGGCAATGGTATGTTGATGAACGGGGTTAAAAGTCAGGTTGTACGTTTCACAAATAGTAAAAGTCCTCTTAGTTTTAATTACTGCGTTGATGGGGTGAAAGTTCCTTTTGGTGATCATTGTAGGTATCTGGGTGTTAATATAAAGAAAGATCTTCATTGGGGTAATTACATAAATGGGATTGTAAATAAAGGGTACAGATCTCTGCACATTGTTATGAGGGTGTTTAGGGGTTGTAGTAGGGATGTAAAGGAGAGGGCATATAAGTCTCTGGCAAGACTCCAACTAGAGTATGTTTCCAGTGTATGGGACCCTCACCAGGATTACCTGATTCAAGAACTGGAAAAAATCCAAAGAAAAGCAGCTCGATTTGTTCTGGGTGATTTCTGACAAAAGAGTAGCGTTACAAAAATGTTGCAAAGTTTGGGTTGGGAAGATTTGAGAGAAAGAAGAAGAGCTGATCGACTAAGTTGTATGTTCCCAGCTGTCAGTGGAGAGATTGCGTGGGAGGACATCAGTAGACGAATAAGTCTGGACGGTGTCTTTGAGTGGCGTTTATTAAAGTAGGAAAGATCACAATATGAAGATAAAGTTGGACTTCAAGAGGACAAACTGGGGCAAATATTCATTTATAGGAAAGGGAGTTAGGAATTCGAATAACTTACCAAGGGAGACGTTCAATAAATTTCCAATTTCTTTGAAATCATTTAGGAAAACGCTAGGAAAACAGCAGACAGGTAATCTGCCACCTGGGCGACTGCCCTAAATGCAGATCAGTATTGACTGATTGATTGATTGATTGATTGATTGGTTGATTGTTTGATTGATTGATTGATTGATTGATTGATTGATTGATTGATTGATTGATTGATTGATTGATTGATTGATTGTTTGATTGGAACTTTCACCCCATCCACGCAGTAATTAAAACAGAGAGGACTTTTCCTATTTGTGATACTCACGACCTGACTTTTATCCCCATTTGTGTCCGACTCGTTGCCTGAACGGTCAGCGTAATGGCCTTCGGTTCAGAGGGACCCGGGTTCGATTCCCGGCCGGGTCGGGGATTTTAACCTTAATTGGTTAATTCCAATGGCAGGGGGGCTGGGTGTATGTTTTGTCTTCATCATCATTTCATCCTCATCACGACGCGCAGGTCACCTACGGGAGTCAAATAGAAAGACCTGCACCTTGCGAGCCGAACCCTTCCTGGGATATCCCGGCACTAAAAGCCATACGACATTTCATTATCCCCATTTATCATCATACCATTGCCTACTGTAAATTTCACAACATTATCGAGGTAATTCTGCAGTTGCTCACAATCTTCTATCGTATTTATTACTATGTACAGAATAACATCATCTGCGAAAAGCCTTATCTCTGATTCAACTTCTTTACACATATCATTGATATGTATAAAAAAAACATAAATGTCCAATAATACTGCCTTGAGGAATTCCCCTCTTAATTTTTAGAGGGACAGATAAAGCTTCACCTACCCTAATAATCTGAGTTCTATTTTCTAGAAACAGAGCAACCCATTCAGTCACTCTTTTGTCTAGTGCAATTGCACTCATTTTTTCCAGTAGTCTCCCACGATCTACCCTATCAAATGCCTTAGACAGGTCAATCCCGGTACAGTCCAATTGACCTCGTGAATCCAGGATATCTGCTATATCTTGCTGGAATCCTACAAGTTGGGCTTCAGTGGAATAACGTTTCCTAAACACAAACTGCTTTCTATCAAACCAGTTATTAATTTTGCAAACATGTCTAATATAATCAGAAAGAATGCTTTCGGAAAGCTTACATACATTGCATGTCAATCTATGCTTTGCCCCTCTTTTTGAATAAATTTGTTTCCCCTCTTCCCGTATGTCTTCAAAGAAACGTAGATTTTATCTCGTTCTGAAGTGTCCTTGCCATTTTTGCAAGGACTCTCTCTCTTGTTTCGCACCCCTCCGCACCCCCCTCTCCACCGGTGCGCTGCTTGTGGTGTCCATGCCTGACCGTGGTGTCAATCTCCTGTTGGCACTGGGTCAGTGCGCTGCTCTTCTGCTCACCTTGCGACCCTTCGAACCCGGTACGCTAACGCGGAAGTAAGAGATAGTAGGCTTAAAATGTTTTTACTTGGAAAGGAGCCTGAGGTAATTATAAAATTTATGAATGTGTAATGGTAGAAGACTAGGTGCTTCGATATTATCTCTACTTAAAGGTGATGTGTTCGACCGAGTTGGTAAAGAATGTTTGTACTTGGGTAAGACTTTTTTCCTCTTCTGGGAAATGCTCTCCGTAGTTAATCATGTATTTCGTTTGCCCCAGATGTTGGAAATTGTTTAGACGCGCAACTCCCCGATAGTGGGATTAGATTGGTGTTGTTTATCTAAGGCACTGTAATTTGCTGTGCATTTTCTATACGCCTTAAAAGCGTTGACTCCTGTTAAGATAGCGAATGGCCTAGTTTTACCTACTCTTAATATTAATGCTAGGTTTATGAATTTTTATTGTGCTTCTCTTGTATTCAGAAAGTGTCTATTATACTTATTGCTGTTCGATACCCGGCTAATGTTCGGGGAGTTAGCTCGAGAATCCCTTCACAAAGTTTGTGAACACGTAGCTGATAGGCTCACCATAGTGTGATAAATATGTATCTTATACGTTTATGGAAAGTGTAACGATTGAGCACCCAATACCATCTCAAGGTTGATTGAATATGTACCTGATAGTGAGGGCTGGTTCCCTCATTCTTATCCTGCTGTATTTCTGAAAGTATATACGGGTGTAATCTTTTTTAATGGTGAGTTGTTGGGATTTGATATATTTAAAGGAGTTAAAGCTTTCAGTATTGTATAAAAAGAAGCTTGGCGAGTTGTTATTGTTGAATAATGTTTGGCATTTTCATTTAATACGACTTATTATCCAGATCCCTTGGGCCGCCGCTTTTTCCGCCCTTCCCCACAGCTCAGCTGGTAGCAGAGCGTTGGTTTTATGGGGCTGGTGTCGTATTAGTAAACGTACTTCATCGCTTGGGAGGGGTGTCTCTCAGTGTCCTTCCGCCACGTCGTGCCCCATTTTGATTGTTAAATAATTAAAATGTCTACTCGTGACGTAGCTTATCCGGGGTCCCTCCGAAAGGAAGAGTTACTCTGTGAGTTGACCATTCAGAATCTCGAATCTCGAGGTACGGTCAAGAGCGATTAGGCATTATTACGAACCAACTTAGATAAGCCGGTCATTGTACCCTGTTATAACGATGGCGAGGCGGGCAGTGCTGCGTCCTTGATTGACAAGAATTTAACCGATATTTCTTCAATTATGGACTTTTTGGAAGGCGACGTGATATCTAGTCACCAGTTGAGGAGAGTTCAAGGTCGCCTCACGCATTGCGTAGAGCGTATTGGGGATCTGTTTTCATAGGAGTTAAGGGATGAGTTGAGGACCCGAGTCAAGCACTTGGAAGATAGAGCGCTTCGCTTGTTGGAGAAAACTGACTCGTGGCTGACGAACTTGGCAGGCAGAACGAAACCTCCCCCTTTGGTCTCCGTGCTAGGTGGAGATGATGTTGATAAACCTATAGGGAATAGGGAGGTTGGAGAACAGCAAAAACAGCAACCTTTGCAACCTATTCTACCGTCAAATGTTTCTATATCCTCCAATATTTCCCATCCATTAACGCTAATGTTGAAGGGTGCCCCATACTACTCTGTCAATTCGGTTAGCGACACAGTAGCCTTCCTTCGTTTCCTGGTTGAATACCTGGTCCATGCCCTGGTTTTTGGAATTTCACATAGTCATATATTGCAGATTAATTACACTTTGGCGAGGGGTGAGTTGTCGCATAGGATTGTTGAGGTCATTAAGAAACAGGGAACTATTCATCAATTCCACTCGCATTTATTGACGCATTTTATTACGGCTAGGGCGTTAAATTCGTTTATGCAAAAATGTTACTTCCGAGTCCAGCGTAATGATGAGCCGTTGGCTGATATAATTTTAGATATTAAAAATTACGCCAGAGTTTTCGCACTCCATTTTTGGGAAGAGCAAATCGTATCGACTATTGATGAGGGCATGAACCCCTCGTACCATTCTTGTTTGTGTTTCGCGGCCCATCCCCGCCGCTTCTCGGAATTGGAGGCGATGGTCGTTGCCGCGGAAAGTGTTCGTCATGCGGACACATTGCGTACGGGGTGTAGTCTTTCAACGCCCAATGTATCCGGCGCTCCGGCTTCTAGAAAGCCCGCTAACCTGAGGAGATGTTATGAGTGAGGATCACTCGATCATTTACGCAATCGTTATCCTGCTAGGACTCCTGGTGGTCGCCCGGTGGGCACGTTGACTAATGCCATTGTCCTTCTTGGGAGTAGCAATTTCTTCTGTTTTATGTGTGGGCGCCTGGGACATTTCGCGAAGAACTGTGCTGGTACTTCTGCGTCCAGCCGACTAGTTAAGGGGCTTCCTTCGTTCACGGTCCCCCAGTCGATGACAGCCCTCGTTTTGCTTCTGTTCAGCCTTTATTCGATACGTGTCCGCCCGAGTGTATACGGAATTCTGCGGATCTGAAACGTAGTACTCCCTTCATTAAAGTGGAAATGGGGTTCGAGCCTGAATCGGCCTTACTGGACTCGAAGAGTGTCGTTTCCTTGGTTAGCGAGATATTGTATATCGCACACAAAGCTCTATGTAAATTTTCTGACTTGCTTCCTGCCTCTGTTTCGTGCGTATCGGCCAATTCTTCTAAGGTCGATATTATAGGTAACTTCACTTGTAAAATTAGAGATTCTAACTTTTCTTGGAAGTTTTCCTTTTATGTTGCCAAGGATTTGACACGTCCCGTAATCCTGGGGACTAATGTTTTCTTACTTCGGATTGGTTCTGGACCTAAAAAAGGTGTTTGTTGGTCCAGATATTCTCAATCATTAAGGATCCCCCTGCGTTCATTTAATTATGTGTCTTTTCGTTCGGTTTCACCACCTCAACAGGAGATGGTGAGCGACCTTAGCCATCTCCCTGAGGATCAGGCGCGGAGTGTGAGGGAGCTGTGCGACACTTTTTCGGACATATTTTCTGAGGAATTGGGCGCGACCAATCTTTTGGAGTATAAAATCGAACTGTCTGATTCTATTCCAGTAAGGATTCCCCCATATCGTTTGTCTCCGCCTAAGATGAAGGCGCTGAAGGAGATCATCGATAAGATGCTTGACCAGGGAATTATTAAACCTTCTACTTCCGCTTATTCCTCGCCCTTATTAATAGTTCCGAAACCTCAGGGCGCGTTCAGGCCTGTCCTGGATTATAGGGTCCTCAATAAAAAAAACTGTGTTGCAGTCCGTGTCGCTCCCCGATTTACACTCTTGTTTCTCCTGGTTTAGAAAGGATCGATATTTTACTATCTTGGATTTAAATCAAGCCTACTACCAGATCCCCATGGCTCCTGAGTCGCGATATGTGACGGCATTTGCCACCGACTGGAATTTATACGAATTTTTGTGCTGTCCTTTCGGGACCTCTACTGGCGCCACCGTCCTTGCTAGGCTTTTGGATAAGCTGTTTTCGGACATTAGATTTAACTATTTATATCATTTATGTGGACGACTTTGTCGTTTACTCCGACACTTTCGAGGAGCACCTGTTGCACCTTAAGGAAGTGTTAATGCGCCTCTGGAATGCGGGTCTCACCGTCAAGCTTTCTAAGGTCTGTTTTGCGAAGCCCCAGATGTCCTTTCTTGGGCTTGTCGTCTCGCCTGACGGTGTTTCCATGGACCTCTCTCGCACCCAGGCTATTCGTGAATTTGCTCCTCCTAAGGATGTGAAAGGCGTAGTACGGTTCGTGGGCATGATAATTTTTTTCGGAAGTCCATTCCGGAATTCGCTTAGCGTGCGGGCCCGCTTAACTCCCTGCGTCGGAAGGGGGTCAAAGTTTATTGGGGCCCTCGCATCAGGCCGCTTTTGAAGACCTTAATTTAGCGATCCCAGCGCGCCTATTCTTGTCATACCCTACTTTTCTATACAGTTTATAGTGCAGACCGATGCTTCTGCATCCGATGTCGCTGCTATGTTGTTGCAGAACTCGGAATTTGGCAGGCGCCCGATTACCTGTGCATCCAGGACATTGTCCGCTCTCGAATCGAAATACTCGGTGTACGAGCTTGGAGGTTTGGCCGTGTTATTTGCCCTCGAGAAGTTCCGGATGTATCTAGAGCACGTTAAATTTTAACTTGAAACGGTCAACCAGGCGTTAAGCTGGGTTCTTGGTCGACCCCGAAGAACAGGCCGCTTGGCCCGGTGGACGATCAGGATCTCTGCCTTTCAGATTGAGGTGCGACACATCGGTGGGTCAGATAATATTTTGGCTGATTCTTTAAGACGTATGAGCTCTCCCGATGTGGTCAACACTTGGATGTCGAGTCCCTTGCCCAGCCGATTTCTGCGGCGATTCTGTCAGATACCCCGATATTGTATCTTGACATTGGGGAAATTCAAAGGGAAGACCTTGTGTTGAGACCCATTATCCAAGATTTAGAGCTAGGTAAGCCTGTTGCTCCCTACGAGTTACGGAACGGGGTCTTGCGTTGTACGTTTCGCCATGATAAAGGGAATAAGCTGGTGGTACCTGCCGTCCTGGTGCCAATGATTTTCAAATATTTTAATGAGTCCCCTTTTGCGGGCCACCTTGGCGTGTTTAAAACAAGAGAGAAAATCCGCGAGAATTTCTTCTGGAAGGGATTGGATGGTGAAGTGCGCGAATTAGTTAGAGCTTGCAAGCTTTGTAAACATAGCAAGCCACCACTGAATACTAAGTTCGGATTTCTATCTTCTTCTCAAGCCACTCGCCCTGTGGAGCGTGATTTTACAAATTATGTCGGGCCACCCCCAAATCGAAAGGGGATGGTAATAGGTTTATTCTTGTCGGTGTTGACGCTGTCACTCGCTTTACCTGGATGTTTCCCAGCTTTCCATACCATCTCACCACGTTAATGTGTTTGAAAAGCTTTTTTCTACGTTTGGCCTTGTCAAGTTTTAGTCTCCGATAATGCGAGGGCTTTTGCGTCCAATTTCTGTAAAAAATTCTGTTTCGCCCTCTCCATCTCTCACGTTACCACCGTCGTATGCGGAGAGGGTAAACCGTATTCGCTCTCGGCTCTTATCGCCTTCCATCACGAAGATATTTGGAGGTGGGATACGACTATTCCTTGGTTAACTTATGCTTTCAATACCTCTGTTCATGAAGCGCATAATTCATTTCCCTTTTCTCTCATGTTTGGTTTTATCCGTAACTCACCTTTGTCAAATCCTTGGAATATAAATGATCTGTTGCCGGAGAATATCGATCCTCCTAATGTTTGGGCTACGTTGAAACGTGCTATGGCTGACCTTAAAGTCTTTAACTTAAGGAAGCAGCGACGTTACTATCAGGGGGAGGACCTGTCAGCCTGGCCGTCGGTGATAACGTTTCTGTGAAAAACTTTGTACCTTCGGGTAAGCTGTCTCCTCGCTTTTGGGGACCCTGTACTGTTATCATTAGTACTGTTAATATTAAGAGTAGGGACCCCGTGGCGGTGAGGGTTTTTAGGGTCCACCTCTCTCACGTCAAGCCTGACTAAAATTGTGGTGCCGTTTTGCACCCGGTTCGCCTTGCTTCGAATTATTAGTGGAGGGTTTCCTTAGTTAAGGGCGATATCTTGCTGTATTTTGAGATATTTAGCCTTGTTAAACTGCATGTTTTGATTAATTGTGCTTGTACTTGTTTTACCTCGCGCCTCTTCCGCCTTTCTCTCCCTCCCTTCATTTGTTTCCCGGCTTACCTTCACGCTGCTGCCGGGTCCTTACGCGGCCTGGCTTTGTCGATCTGTCCCCGGCCCTTCCTTGAAAAGCGCAAAGTGACAGACTTCTGTTTGCTCTGTTGTTATTGTTCCAGCCTTTCGGCGCATCCTGTTGCCGAGCTATCTGGGAGGGACCCCTCGGTGGAACTGTTGGTACATTTGCACGCTGTGACCTGTTTTTCGGCTCCTCATGGACCATGTCAGGCCGTTGGAGCCTCTATCTTCTTGCCTATCTGATCTTATGGCGCAAGACTCTTCCTGGCTGCTCTGCTTCTGACACCTTGCTATGTGAAGAACCGAGTCGGAAATTCGTCGCTGTACCGTACCTTATTCTCCAAGTTTCCTGGAGTGCCGCCTATGAACTTTCAGTGTGGCTGAATTACCTTTCTTTCGAGTCCGCTAGTGATTCTAAAAATGGGTGCTCCTTGAACCAGGAGATATTCCTAAGGCATGGAACACTTTTAAGAAGAATTGCACTCATATTTTATCCTTGAAGTTATCTTTCATCTTTCTCCGACGTTGGCTTTAAGGCGGCGAGGCTCTGTGTCGTGCAAAAACTGTTATTCTCCACCGGCCTATCTTCTCTTCGTCTTCATCTTACTGTATGTGCTTGCAAGCTGTGTTATGTATTGCGTATTTCTTCGATGTATTTGTACGTGTTTTGCCTTGCTATGCTTTTCCCCTCTTAATGAATAAATTTGTTGCCTCCCTTCCCGTATGTCTTCAGAGAAACGTAGATTTTATCTCGCTCCTGTTTCGCGCCCCTCCGCTTCTCCCCTCTTATCCAGAGGGGAGTTCCAGTCCACGTTACATGTGCGCTGCTTGTGGTGGCCTTTTCTGGCCGTGGTGTCAATCTCCTGTGGGCACTGGTGCAGTGCGCTGTTCTTCTGGGCTCGCCTTGCGACCCTCGAAACCGGCACGCTAGCGCGGATGTAAGAGCGAGGGACCTTGATACAGTGCCCTTAAAATGTTGTTACTTGGAAATGTTCGTGAACATTTTTGTGTGTTAATAACCAATATGGCGTGTTCATTAACTTTTCGAGCATGTCGATACACAAATTTTCTTTAACTTTTGTGAATGAAACTTTTCGTAACATTTCCTGTTTTCGTTAACATTTCGGTTCGTACATGCGCAAGGACGCAATTACAGCACGCAGATTCGTAGCACGGAAATTAAGTAGTGGCAACACTGCTGTGGAGACGCTATGCAACGGAATGTAATATTGTCGCTGATCGCGCAGGTTTGTTACATACCTACCTTACCGCATAGCAAATGGACTCGCCCTTTCCACATCACCTGCGTGCGTACAAGCGAGATAAACACAGTCACGTGTGAGCTAGTGGTCTAACGTAACGTTGTCACTATGTTTTCCAAACAGGAACAACGGAGTTGGATCAAGTTTGAATGTGCCAGAGGTCGTACAGCACGACAGTGTCATCAAGGTCTTCAAAAGGCTTGCGGGGAATCTGCATTGCCCGACAGAACAGTGGCAAGTTGCGTAAAAGCCTCAACGATGGTCGGCAAACTGTGGCGGACATTCATCGGGCAGGTCGTCATACGAGTGAATAAGAATTGCATGCTCTTGCCGCGTTACTGGACAGTGATCGAAACTAGACGATTTTCGTGAGCAGTCGCTCCAGAACTGATGAAAAGATTCGACAGGCAGTAGACCGCTCCATGCACACTATCAACTGAACAGGCTCTGCTAAAGGTATACTACGACTTCCACATCACTGGCAACGGGTTATACACCACGCTGGTGACTAGATTGAAGGACGAAAATAGTTACTTACATGTAACTCTTTTGTATCTGCTGTAAATAAATAGTTGCCACTATTTAAGTTCCAACCTTCATACATACTGCCATGACGAATAGAAGAACTAGTGTGATGACTCATCGAGTTCAAATGCACCCCGCCAGACAGCGCTAGAATGGGCTATGTCCACAGTACCGATCAGTTGCTCTTAGAATTGAGGCCAGAGGAAACGTATTACTCCATAACTGATAAGTATATACACTGTCTTTTAAAACAATGAGAGATTACAATTGCAATACCACGGCAGAGAACAAAGGGAAAAAGCATATACGGAAATAAGAGCTACGACCTTCATCACATGTTGCGAAAAGCACAGGTTACTCGAGTGTACATATATAGATAAATAACACTTAACACCCATGAACTCAGTTTGTCGGTTACTGGACTTTCGAAAGCTTGCGTGGAGATTTGGCGGATGTTCGAGATTATAAATCTAGTCGGATTTCTTTCATTCCGAAGAAAAACGGCACTTCGGATAATGATAAACAAGTCTGGGTTTATATCCATAACATGTTACAGACAACAGCCAACTTCTGAAGGATCAACTGAAATTTTGTCTATGGAATCGATACAATCAAAAATATTTCACCCCACTTCGATTTTGAGTTCAGTTTCCCACTAATTACTTTCTCGGCCTGGAAAAGAATGTCACATATACTTTTCGATGGGCGTGTTAAAAGCACTTCATTATTGCTTGAACCGTAGTCTTTTATTTCGGTGAGAACTGAAAATTTACTTTGATTATTGTCACGTAGATAATGGTCACAGGGCGAATAGTTAATAGATTGAGAAGAGTGACTAACAACGTACCCAGCCAAATGGTACACTAAACACTTCTCAATCGAAGAGTTTCGAACTGCGCTGTCAAATTCAGGTCAAGAGCTTTCCCAGTCTTTGATATTTACTGCACCTTGAACCACCAATTTTTTGCCTATTGGAAGTTTCCGCTGATTGTTTCACTGTCTTGTTATGCATTTTCATATTCCCGGCTAACATACATATCTGATTTACGTACGAGATCAAGATCATCTCGCGTGTAGGTTCGCAAATTTCCTCCTACATTTAAGGCCTGCTTTATAGGGATCTAGCTTGAATTATGTTTCGATTAGCATTTTTAGGAGCATTTTGAGCGATAATATTGTCTTTTCGGCATCAGAAAGTACACTAGAACAACCCAAATTTTGATCAACATTAGACTAACCACTTAATTCTCCATTTGCTGCTGTGCTCCCGTCTTCAATCTTCTTTCTTCTTTTCCTGGTGGTGTCTAGGTTCTTTTTCCTGTTAGGAGTTTCACGGGACTTAATCTCACTTGAAAAGTATTTCGGCAAATTAGAGAAAATGTGAGGCACCGCTCCTGGACGTAATTTCCATCTCACACGAGAGATAGCCACTTTTTTACCAGTCACTATAAAATTACCTGATTTTACTATTAATCATCCTAGAAAAGAACTTGACAATTTCTACTATTACGCGTTAACTCAGTATCCTTTCGTGGAATAGTTCTGGTCCGTCTTTCAAATGTATTTATATACGTACTTCGGCGGTGAAAAAATCGCATATCATCAACTACTCTACCATAGCCTGACTTACAGCCAGGCACAAAAGAGTACGGCATGTTGAACTATTAATTTTTCAAGCCACATAACATACGTGCTTTAAGTGCGGTACACAACACCCAATGAACTGAGTTTAGGAATTGAAAGCAAAGAAAATTCAACTTATTAACTGAAATATCTCGCACAATAACGTCTCCCGCACTTTCCTATACCCGGACTGCCGGAACCACTGGAGCACGTGTTGGACATAATCGCTTACAGTGCTTGCAGTGGCGGGGTCATAAAATACTATGCTCTGACAGCTGAGTCCTAACACTTGGTTCTTCTGTTCGTCTTGATACTGCAACATGAGAAAGGTCACCTTTGCCATAAATTAGGTAATGTCGTTCCAAGATACCAAATAGCGTGTAGGTCAGTGGCGTGTGTTGGGATTAAGCAAGGGAAGCACTGCTCCAGTGCCCGAAATTCCCTTTAAATTCGTTGTTTTCCTATTAGTTGTCATATTTCCTCTTGTTTGAGCGCTCAGTTTTCGTCTCGTCCGCGAGTAGAAGTTCTGCTTCAGCTCAGGGGTGGCTTTTCAGGTGAAGTAGGTGAAGTGCCACTTCACCATTTAGTTTTACCAGAATGATTTAAAAAAATATTTTTCTTATGACATTTTTTAGTTTTACGGAAAGAAAATGTTTTTTGTACGGCGTTTGGAGCACCAAGAGCTCGCATCTTGATGAGAACCAGGGTAACTCACGTAAACGTCGTCTGCCAGCCACGGTACGGCACGTGAGATTGAATGAAGACGAGAGATTCCGTAGCTGGCTCTACCTCCCAACTGCTCCCTCGTACCGCTTGTCCTTGGCTGTTGTTATGACAACCGTGGCGTCACCCGCGTACTTTCCTCATAGCGGAATGTGCAAGTGAAGTTGCCAGAAGATCGGAATGTTTCGTCTTCCCTGCGTCGTCCTGTGTGAAGTACGAGTACTTACGGTTCATGGTTCATTGGTAGTGTTGTGCTGTTTTATTTAAATATGTATCCTGTTTATGACATAGTGTGTATTTTATTAGAAAGACAATTTTCACGTTGGAGAAACGAAGATCAGAATGAAGTTCTACGTTTTGGTCGCCCTACTGAATCACTGCAAATTTGTGCTACAAAAGAAGGGAAATATTCCGGTAAATCTTACAATCTTAGTTTCAAACGATCGTGGTTAAAGGATTTTTCATGGTTGTCCTCCGCTCCAGCTCTACAAAAGTTGTTGTGTTGGCCCTGCTTGCTTTTTAGCAATAAAAATATTGTTTGGAATAAAGAAGGATTTTCAGCACTTTTGAACATAACACGATCTTTACATAAGCACTCAGACTCTGCGGAACATATAAAATGCCAGCTAGATTTGAAGACTTTGGAAAGAAACGAAAATACGTTCTCTGATGCCCTGAAGGAAAATACTATACTGTATATTGTACAGTTCAATGAAAATGTACGTTTAAATAGGTTTTTCCTTAAGTTGGTCATTGACGCAGTGCCCTATTTAAGTAAGCAAGAACTAGCTTTTAGAGGTCATGACGAAACATTCAATTCAATAAATCGTGGTAATTTTAAGGAATTGTTAACATTACTGGTATCAAGAAGCCCTGCAGAAACACAAAACCAGTATTCTAAGATTGTGTTTAGTGGCGAATCAAAGATATTCAAAATGAGTTAATCGAGTGCATTTCAGAATACATCGATGATTTCGTAAAAACAGAATTGACGAGTGCTGATTTTTTCTGTTCAGGTGGACGATAGGACAGATATCATACAGTTGTCTCAGTGTTCTGTAATTGTGAGGTTTGTTAATGCTGACGGGGCTATAGAGGAACGTTTCTTAGGTTTCCATGACGTAAGTGCTGATAGATCATCAGATGCTTTGTTTGCTTTACTGGACAACACTTTGGGACAATTCGATTACGAGCATAAATTAGTAGGACAGTGTTACAATTGTGCTAGCGTGATGTCCGGCCATTTAAATGGACTCCAGAGAAAGATGAAAGAGAAAGCTCCTCTTGCAGCATTTATACACTGCTTGGCGCACCGATTAAATTTGGTCTTACAACAGAGTTGTAAAACAATACGAAATTATCGTATTTTTCTTTTGATCAATTTCTGAAATACCATCCTTGTTCCATCACTCGGCGAAGAGAACTTACGCCATTTCTGCTGTATCGGGGCCACGCATTCCAACCGTGACTACTGTCCGCTGGAGCTCGAACTCAGAATTATTGAGTGTAATTGTGGATGACTGGAAAAAGGTGAATGAAGTTTTCGAAAATATAGTTACCAATGAACAGTCCGCTGACAAATGTATTCTACTTGCCAGAGGCTTTCTTCACGACATGAACAGTTTTGAATTCACTTTTCTGGCAGTAGGTTTCATGGCATTTTTTGTTTAACTGATATTTTTTATGATATTTTGCAAAAGAAGTCATTGGATGTGAACTATTGTACCGTATATAAAAATAAGAACAACATGTGATCTTCTAAGAAATAAGAGGACCGATGAGAAATTTCTAATTATATTTGAAAAAGCCAGAAAAATGACGGATATGCGCCAAACCGGAGAGTATAGCACCCTTTATCAGGACGAATGCATTCTGATGTATCGAGTTTTATATTTCGAAATTTTGGATAACATATTGATGGAAATCGATGAGAGATTTCGCGATTGTGAAAAAAAAAATGTTTACTTAGCCGATAATACAAAATTTGAAGAATACAACACGTGCTTTCCTTCTAGCGCTCTTGAAAACGTGCAAAATTCCTTTGGATCTGTGTTTCCCAAGATGCATCGCTTAAGAAACGAACTCTCTATTTTGTATGCCGATGTAAAGTACGGACATGTTTCTACTGAAAAGATGTTCCAAATGTTTCACGAAGATAAAGACATTTTTACGGACGCTTATAAATAGTTCTCCTTTATTCTGTCCATCTCATCTACTACCGCGTCAGTGGAAAGAAGCTTTCCCTGCCTAAAACGTATAAAAACATACCTTTGAAAAGCAATTTCAGAAGAGAGACTTTCTCATTTGGGGAATACTGCTATTCTGAAAGAACTACTTCTGCAGTTAATGAATGAACAACAATTCTATGAAGACATCACTGACAAGTTTGCAGCTTTAAAGGACCGGTCTTGATGTACAAAATATAGGAGAGTTCCATTATTAAGAAAAACAATTAATACAAATATATATTTTCTTTGCCACTATAAATTTTTCGGTTTCCAGCGTCAGTAAACAGCTGTGCGTCGTAAATGAAAACACGACAAAATGTCCAGCTCTTCTTGAGGGTGCCGCGCTTCCATAATTGTTAGTCTCCCGGTCAGACCTTATCTCTACTTTGCATTGTAGAGCAAAGGCAGCGCTCCGGTCTGTAAACATTTTTGGTAACGTGCTGGACCCTCCGCCAGTCACAGGTACGAGGTACGAGTACAAAATACCCAAAAACAACACGTAGTTCCTTAATATGTCGGTCGAAACGGAACAGATTATAGCTCTTCACCATACTTTACAGCCACGAGCCACCATTGCTTCAGCTTGCGCTAGAGGTAACACGAAGAATATATAGCGTGTACTCCTAAAATTCCTACACCTGCAAAGCATTGCCTTGTATTCAAGATTAATACCCAGCAGTTCCATCTGAAGCATTCATCATCTCGTTTCCAAGACGTCCCACTTCCTTTCGTCATCAAAAGTTAGCAGCAGGCAACGAGAGCGAGCACCCGAGAACAACACTGAATAGGGAGCGAGGAAACTTTCACTTCGAACCACATGAATAGGTCGCACCCCGTGACTCAACCACGGAGCGGATAACTAGTAGCAAGTTTATTCTGTGAGTGAGTGAACAGTAGTGATAGAGTATCTGACGTGTACAGTATAATTTTTGAATTTGTGAGTTTGTGCTATGTAAATCAATGGCCAATATTAAGTGTTTGATTCAGGACTTAATAGCCCGACCATTTTCAACGTGCTCATTCGCAAAAAAAATCGAAATATAAAAAATGGTAGACGAACACCGGAATTCCCTAATTTAAATCAGAGGTATAAAACATTCACGCGCCATTTTCTCGTAAATTCATATGAGAAGCATGATTGGCTTGCTGGTAGTACAGAATTAATTGCTGTTTTCTTCTGGAATTGTCTATTGTTTGCAGGCGATAAAAACACAAGCTGGGAAAAAACTGGTTTCACGCATTTAGGCAATCTTTCAAAATCTATAACAGGTCATGAAACGACAGTGGCACCCTTAAAGTCATTCGTATCTCTAGCGACATTCGGAGATTTCAGAATAAAAACTGCACTAGATACGTAACTGGAAAATGATATTTCGGAGCAAAATCGAAGGGTTAGACAAAATAGGGAACTTTTGAAGCGTTTAATTAATGCTCTCTGTTTTCTAGGGAAACAAAATTTACCCTTCAGAGGTCACGATGAATCAGAACCATCAATAAATCGTGGCAATTATATAGAATTGCTTCAGTACACGGTAGAATATGACCCGTTGTTGGCGAAACACTTAGAAACATCGTCAGTGTACAAAGAGATTTCCAACAGAACTCAAAATGAACTGATTGAAGCAATTGCATCTTCTTTGTTAGAAGAAATAAAATTATGCACTTATAGGCTAATTTTGTAGCAGTATTAGTAGAAGAAATGTCATATATTTCAAACAAGGCTCAAATATCTCTTGAATTTAGAATAGAAGAGAACATCTCTTTATTGCCCACCCTAGTATAAACCATCAGCTTACAGGAAATAAAGACAGCGAAACACACAGAAAAACAAACAATATTTACTACATCTCTTAAAACTACTTAACTACATACTTTAACTAATTTAGTGGCGCCCCGCACAGGCGGAATACTAGACCCATGCACAGCACCACCCTTCTCTAAAACTACTGAGATGCCTCTAACATGGGTGGATCTCCTAACCGCATGTTAGGGCACCCCCTACATCAACACTAACGTGCTATTAATTCTACTACCTACAACTAATTAACAGAAAAAAGAAAAGCCTGGCTGGTCGCGGTTCGCCCTGGTAAGGAGAGAGCGCGTCCAAGCCCGTGATACCACTATCAGCCACACACCGTGGGTTAGATGTCTTCCCCCACCTGCACCTCCTTGGCAATGTGCTTCCCTCCCATTCTTTGCGTGGCGAATCACAATTATCTCTTGAATTTGAAATGAGATATTTGTATGAGGGTCAAGTAAAGGAACGATTAATAAGCTTCAACGGTGGTCTGATCGTAGACATGCAGCAGTAGCCGAGATGATTTAAACTTTAAAAAACGCATGGATGTAAATGATTTCATGTGCCTATCCCAGGCTGGTACAGTTTTTTTATAAGGTGGACCCTCGAAGTGGGAGGGCTGAATCTTCTAGTGAATATGCTGTGTGTAACTGTGATGGAAAGAAGTGTTTCGTGATGTGTGTGAATTGTAGATAGGAGGAAAGGTTTTCATGACGTCACAAACAAGTCCCCGAACCATTGAAGGTAAAATTCCCTGGCCCAGAGGGAATCGAACCCGGGTTCCTTCACTCAGAAGGCCAACATATTAACTGCTCGGCCATTGCGCCGGGCCGCACAGAGGTAAACATATTGTGATGAGATGCCATCTATATACTGGATGTCAACAGTTGATAGCGTATTCTACATCCACAGTAACCTTCTGTGAGTGCAAAGGCCATGCTATCATCTCAGTTGGAAGATTTTAAGCAAAGGCTGTTAATAATAGATTCACATGAAAATAGCTTTATCGCCACCTGCATTTTTATGGTAGACATTTTATGTCTTACCTTATACTCTTGTCACAGTTTTAAACAGATATATCCTAAAATTGTGGCGTTGTGCACCATGGACGTGTCGTAAAACATTCTTTTATTATATTAAAATGAATTACAATTGATATTGTAATAATTATTATACTCTACGTGCAGTACTGAATTGTACTGTATGAGTATGACTTCGAAATATATATTTTTAATGATATTATTATTATTATTATTATTATTATTATTATTATTATTATTATTATTATTATTATTATTATTATTATTTCTATAGTAGGTTGTATCCAATTACACTCATGTTCACAAAAAACAGAACATCTTGAAAAACTAGAGATAAGAAGTTCATATTTACAGGACATGTTCATTAGTATGTCCTGCAGAAACGATTAGTATTTTAGTTACCTAGATTCGGCATATTTCCTGTTGCCTAGTAGGCACTGGGTCCTCCATGGGCACTGATAACTTGTTCCATGCGTGATGGCATCGACGCGCATAAGGCGCGAATGGCGTCCTAGTGAATAGCCATCCATGCTAAATTCACCTGGTTTTACAGTTCATATTTGGTGTTTGGCATTGGGTCACAGTGCCGCATCCATCGTTTCTTCGTATCCCAAACATTTTCGATTGGCAACAGGTCCGGTGATGGGGCGGGCGAGGGCAAGAGTCTGACATCCTGTGACGACAAGAAGGCACATGTTCGTGCAGCAACATGTGGTCGCGGATTGTCCTGCTGAAATATGGCGTCTGGGGTGTCGTGCAGAAAGGGTATGGCTACGGGTCACAGGATGTCATTCATGTAGGTCAAACTCGTCACAGTGTCCTGGACACGCACTGACTGTGATTTGTGGTTGTACCCAATTGCACCCCACACCATAAGGCCTTGAGTTGGCGCTGTATGTCTTGTGCGAATGCAGTCAATGTGATGTGTCTACCCCTGTCTGCGGCGAACCAAACTGTGAGCATCAATTTCAAACAAACTGAATCTGGATTCGTCCGAAAATACTATCTGCTGCCATTCCTGTCCCAAGTTACGTTGTTCCCATACACCATTGCAGTCTAGCATGTTTATGCACATTAGTCTAAGTTAGGCGGAGAAGTGGACGACGCGCGTTTAACCCAGACTGTAATAAACGGCGACGGACTGACACTCCTGATAGCGTACCATGTGTTACACTGTTCCACTGTTGCGCCACAGCCGAGGAGGACGCAGATCTGCCCTGCAATGTTATTGGGATGAGGTGGCGATCTTCTCGGGGGGTGGTCTGGGAGATGCGACTAGACCCATCTCGTCGTGTTTTACAGCCTTCTGTGAACCATTCTGTAGACACCAGTTGCACTGCCGACACACTTCGTCCCATACGAGCAGCAATTTCTCGGATGGAAGCATCACGTTCTCTCATGCCAATAATGCGCCCTCTTTCAAACTCGCCCATTCGACGGTACACTCTCGCATACGTCTGCGAGTCATCCTGCACGTCTGCTCAAGTCACACTGATCCATTACCTTCGGTTTATAGCACCAACGGGAGCCGTAAGCACATTTTACCAGTCGGTGGTGGTGCACCTAGATATCGATGTGGACCTTGATCCTGAGGGCCGATATGGTTCAAATGCTAATCATTTCTTCAGAACATACTAATGCATATGTCCTGTGAATATGAACTTCTGGTTTTCTATGAACATGAATGTAGTTACTCTTCACTTTAACACAGTGCTTCACTAGTCTTGAGGGTCACCGCACGCCACTGGTGTAAGTTAATTTTTTAAAGTAGAAATAATAAAGTATCTTCAGTATACTCTGAATTTGAAACAATGCCATCAAGTTAATTCACGCACAACACAAAATATAATGATACACCACGTTAGACTTGTTTACATATTACGAACGCAGATGTCACAGGCTTGTGAATAGCCATAGCCGACTACAGTTAAAAGCCGGAGTCGTGTAAGTTTGGCAACGTCCAGTGGAGGCCAAGGTGAAAGCGCAGGATCTATACGTGTATGTATATGTCTAGTGAACTTCGTCTCATGTTTCGTTTAATTTTTCATGGATAGGTTCGAGTATATATAACAAGATAAGTGATTGAATAAGCATGCGTACAGCCGGTAGAGCCTATTATCGAAATAATGTGAAGGCTAAGCAGGGCTGAGTAGCTTGGACTGTAGAGCTGGCTTTCTAAGCCGAGCTCAGTCCGGCGGTATATGAAGGTGCTCAAATACGTCAGCTTCGTGTCAGTAGATTTATTGGCACGTTAAAGAACTCCTCCGGGACAAAATTCCGGCATATCGGCGTCTCTCAATACCGTAAAAGTAGTTAGTGGGACGTTAAATCAATAACATTTTTTAAAGGCGCGGACTGAATTTAGCTTATTAATAAAATGTTTCGTGTATTTGCAGATGTCCAGAAAACGTTGTGTGGCCATGTATCGTAACTAAACTATAGTATTAAAAAAGGTTTTGTTACCTCGTTTAGTTTTCCTTCAGACGAGGAATTAAAACAAAAATGGATTTGTCATTTTAAACGGGATAATTGGGAACCTGGGAAGGTTTCAGGCGCACGCATTTAACATGTCACACACGAAAGTTTTTCAACAGGGACTAAAATTTGTGATAGTAAAGCCAACGTAACTATACTACCACCTGAACCTAATGAGCTTCTCCCTGATGCATATCCAATTATTTTCACAAATTTGCCAAAATATTTTTTATTATTTCTTTATTATTTATTTATTTCAAAAGAGGCACCTGAGCCAAGGCTGATAATGGTGCAGTACAAATAATTACATTTGGCAACAAAGATGAGATTTGAGAACATCAGCATCTAGGATAAAAATATAATATACTGTACAATGAATAATTATACTATTAATGACATTTGGCAACAAAGATGAGATTTCAGAACATCAGCTTCTAGGACAAAAGTATAATATACTGTACAATGAAGAATAATAATAATATTAAGGTATCCTAGTGATAGAAACCAAATATGAACAGCAGTGATATAGTATACTAAATCAGTACTCTATAGGCTTGGCATTTTTACTTTTAGAAAATTAACAAGCTTGGTTTTAAAGATGGGTAAGTTAGCGGCTTCTCGAATATGCTCAGGAAGGCTATTGAAAAACTTTACAGAGAAATGCCATAAAGAATTAATGCCATACTTAGTAGACTTTGATAATTTACAGTGAATTTTAGTAGATCTTCTTGTACTGTATGAATGTATGTCAGAATTCAAGTTGCAAAATGTGTTCGAATGAGTTTGTCCAATTTTCAATTTATACAACATAATAGCTGAAGCTTTTTTACGAAGACCATCTAGTGACAGCACATTACAATACTGGTAGACCTGTATGGTTGGTGTTAAGGTGGGTAAGTTGAAGAGTATTTTCAGTGCTCTTTTCTGTAAGATACTGATCTTTTCAAATTGTTCTTTACTGCAACATGCCCAGATATGAATCATATAATTCAGGTGGCTTTCAATTAGTGCATGATAAATACTCTTCAACAGTCCACGAGAAACTTTGTATTTTAATCGGCTGAGTACACCAATAGCAGGAGTTATTCTATCACACAGCATTGTGATGTGATTCTCCCAAGTTAGCGACTCATCTATGCTAAGTCCTAGAAATTTGGTTGATTGAACACGAGGTACCACTTGGTCATAGAAACTTAAGTTGAAGTCCAGAGGAAATGCACATAATGGTTTGTGAAATATGATATAGTTAGTTTTATTATGATTAATTCTTAGTCGGTTGGTAGTAAGCCAGGTCTGCATTAAAGACATGTCATGTTGCATCTTTTATTCAAGATTATATATACAATTCCCTGTGTAGAAAATATTTGTGTCATCAGCAAATAATGACAATTTGCCGAACAGCGGCAAGTTACCAATATCATTGACAAATACAAGAAATAATATTGGTGCTAGAACAGACCCTTGAGGCACACCAGTTGTTATAGTCTCCAACGTGCTTTCTGCTCCCATACATCTAACGAACTGTAGCCTGTCTCTGAGATAATCTGTAAACCAGTTAAGTGCTAAACCTCTAACCCCTGCTGCTTCCAACTTCAGTAACAAAATGTTATGGTTAACTGTGTCAAATGCTTTCTGAAGATCTATAAAAAGGCCTGATGCTACCATACATGAGTCTAAGGACTCCTCTAACTTAATAATAATGTCTTCCACAGCACTGTAGGTACTAGAATTACGCAAAAATCCGTACTGGTATGGATAAAAATAGTCATTATATTGTAGGTATTTTAATAGCCTATCTTTGAACACTATCTCTAGGATTTTTGGCACAATGGGAAGGACTGATATAGGTCTGTAGTTATTAAGATCGAATTTATCAGACCCTTTATACACAGGAATGACCTTGGCAATGTTTAATTCACGTGGAACAATACCTTCACTTAACGATTTGTTGATTAACTTTGTAATGCATGGAATTAAATGCACAGCTAGACTCTTAAGTAGGTTATTACTAATACCGTACACATCACTACAGCTGCTATTTTTTAATTTTCTTATTATTTCCGCAACTTCAAGGTCATTAGTAGGTTTCAAAAACAATGAATTAGTTGGCCCATTTCCAATATTAGGTGATTTGTGGGCAGGAGTATTGGTAGGTAACTTTTTCCTATATTAATAAAGTGGTCATTAAATAATTTTGATATTTCTACTGGACAAGTCACAATATTATCTTGAACTTTGAGTTGGAAATTCCTGTTTTTATTAAAATTTGATGTTAAGATTTCATTGACAATTTTCTAAGGATTGTTTTTGGCATTACTTAATCTATTTATGAAATATGCATTTTTCAGCTGTCATTTAAGCTTAGTTACCTGATTACATAATAGTTTATAGTCATTTATCAATTGCTGTGATGCATAATCACAGCCCATTTTTACTCTAAGTTGTTGTCTTTTTATTTTACCGTAAAGTTTATTCTTTTGATCAATGAGGCTGGAAAGTGTATCATTCATTCTTGGGCAATATTGCCTACATTTGAATGTCTTATTATTTGCTTTATAATTCTGATTTATAGGACTACTGCTACTATTGGCTTCCTGCAGATAATTGTTAAGTTTATTTACTATCACATCACAACTATCACCTTCACTGATGATCAGAGGATTGGTAGACATATAAGCATTCATGTTCTTCACATTACATGTTTTTGGTTTCAAGTATGAAATTTCTGTTCTCACTTTCGATAACAAATTTATATCGCAGACTAATAAATTATGATCACTATAATCATTAATTATATTATACAGTTTGCACCTGTACAGCTTATTGACATAAACATGATCTACAATAGTAGCTGTACTGTTAGTAATCCTGGTGGGAAATCTGCTGTTACATGGATTTTGGTTATAGCATTCACATAACCTCTTAAGTTCAGACGCTAGTAGACTCGGTTGAAGTTTGTCAATATTGAAATCTCCTACAGTAAAACACATATAATTACTATATTTATTCCATATATCCTCAAGTACATTAAGAAACTCTTTGGAAAATTTCAAATGGGGATTATAACATCCCAAAATAAGAATATCCCTCTCCAGACCGCTGACTTTAACCAATAAAAAATTGTACGGAGTACCAGGAGTATTAATCGAAACTAATATTTTAGCTTTATAGGGTTCTTTAATGTATATAGCAATCCCTCCCCCTCCACCTTTTGTTCTGGAACAAAAATAACATTCATAACCTTTCAGATTATAATATTTCTCATCTTGTGGGAATAACCATGTTTCTACTATAATAATGATTTCTGGCATCTGTACATCTACAATTAAACTGGTTAAGTTTAGCCATTTATTACGGATACATTGCGAGTTAGCATAAAAAATTCTCAGATGGCAATCTCTGGTCTTAAGTTGTCTTAAGTTTGAAAACTGAGCCTCTACAATTTCCATGTCATAATTCAAGCTGATTCAAGATTAAGAACATCTTCGATAATTCGTATGCTTATCACATTAGAGTTATCATCCTTCCTAACAAAAATCTTACCTTCCCGTGTCCACACATACTTATAGCCTTTCATTCTTAAATCCTTGGCCCTCTTAAGAAGAGCTTTGGCTCTGGGTGTAAGATGATCATTGATGTAAATCATATGATCTGAAGCATTGAAGCCCACTGCTACAGATGATATCAGCCGGACATTCTTCTTTGCTGCCATAAATTCCTGTTTTTTCCATCTGTTGACAAATTTGACAATGATGGGTCTCGGTAGTGTCTTGTTTGCCGAGGGAATTCTATGAGCAATGTCTACATCACTCTTATTTAATTCAAATCCAATAGCTTTACCAATATTTGTCACGACACTATAAACGTCTTCATTCGGAAGTTCTGGTGCGCCATGGATTTCAATATTGTTTCTCCTTAGGTATTGGTTAACATTCTCCACTTCGTCATGGGAATCGGCCTTCATCTTGTGAAGTTCCTGCTGAAGTTCCTTGATCCTTTCATCCCGTTTATTAATTTCCAGTTTTAAGTCTTCAATTACCTTAGTATTGAAATCAATACTTTCCTTCAGCCTGTCAATAACTCTGTCAACTAATCGATCCATAATTGAATCTGAAAATGTTGACTCACGAAGTATTTTATTCACCGCGGCCGATAGATCCTCTGAGCGACTGTTTACGTTAGGTGGAGTCCTCACATTCCCATCCGCTGCACTGCGCTGCTGTGGCTGTTGCTGCTCCAAGCTTGCCATCTCCTTGCTACCGCGACTCTTTTGTTTGTTCTTGGACATAACCTCAAACAAAAATTCCGATCTGAAACACTGTTTCACACTTAGTTCACGTAAAATAAATGATATTTCTTATTCACCCGTGACAATTTTCACACACACCGGTCGTTGTTACATATAACTTAGTCACCAAGAATCACTAATATCCATACGATCACAATAAATCTTCAGACTAACCACTAAGCTCTCTTACTCGGTTGCCATGTTACTTATAGGTTGTCATCGAAAAGTGTTAAAAGAAAAGATCCTGAAGGTAGGAGTCTGGAAATGTAGAGTAGGGTAAACAAGAAGATGGATGATATGCCAAATGTAACACATTTGCTCAGTAGCTTAGCCAGGATCGGCCAACGCGAGGGGGGGGGGGACGGTTACAGTTACAAAATTAAGATATAACATAATGAAAGTGCTTGTGCTTGTGCGTGTCTGGTACGCGCATGCGTGACTGTCATAAGGATACTGATACAAGAGTGAATTACTGGATGTGATATTCAGATTGCAATATACTATAACATTCCCACTTTAAAATACGGAATAAGAACAATATGATCGAGGTCAGCAGTTTTATCTCGAACGGTATGTTCAGTTTACAATCTAAAATCCAATTTTCAAGGCTTCCTAGAAAATAAATTCAACACATCTGTTGGTTTTACAGCTATGTCTCTGTGAATGTCCAAGAGAGCCAACCCGTTGGGTCGACTTTCACTTGTGGTATTTCTGAGATAGGTTTTCAGGCGTCTTAGGCTCATTCTCCAAGAGCAGGTAAAACGCCGCTGTTCGACCGCTACAAACCCGCTTGCGGAACAGAACTATGGGCTATTTGTAGAGTTGTCTACACGGGCGGTTTGCACGCCGCGGGTGGACTTGTCCATGAGCGGACAGGCGGGTCTAACGCCAGGAGAGGCGTCATTCCCGCTAGCGGTAGAACAGCTAATCATATTCCACGTGGCGGCAGTGAGCAGTTCACCAGCCTCTGTCGCACGATAGGAACCGCCTGAAGTGTAGTATATTCTTTACTAGCTGATGTGGAATACATATTCTTTACTAGCTGATGTACCTTTGCTTCGCTACGGAATTCTAGGTTGGGTAGTGTACATGTTGTGAGCAAGATTGTATTAAGTTCCGTAGCTCCTAACGTTACCCTAGAAACGCGACGGGGAATTCACCGAACGTCTTTTCTAATATGAAGACTGTATTAGGGAATATCCATTGTAACGATAGGCCCGCTAGCCTACCGTCAGTCAAAATCAAGTTGGGGAGCATTATAATGGCAGACACTCAATCTCTACCTTCCCTTGTTTACATCCTCAGAAAGACTGTATTAGTCATTTTCCCAACTGAAATGAACATAGGTCATTACAATGACGTCAGTAGGAATGACACAATTAAAACCAATCTTTTGATATGGAATACTCGATCAAATGAAAAACCACGCATTTTCTCACTTTTAAGGAGCAGTACTACGCTTGCCATCTAACAATCCAAATTTTCAGAGCTGGAGTGACCAAGCCGCAGACAATCGTGATCCGTGAACACTCTTCGACTTTTTTTCGAGGGGGGGGGGAAGGGTCGAATAGTGGAGAGTCCCAGGGCAAAAACTACTACTCTGTTTCCTAGCAATACACAATGAATCGGAAAATCTCAATTCACTACACTAGCGGGCGAAGAAACTATCTGACTTGGAGGCAAATTCTTCTTCAAAGTCAGAGGAGAAAGCCCCTCTTCACGGCTAATTTGGAATATAATGAATATAGATTTAATAAAAGTGAAGCGGAAGAAGCTTTTCTTAAGAAACGGCTCTTTTTAGGGTTGAATTTTGAATTATTTAGTCAATTGTGGTACTATAATTTGGAGTAGACCTAAATTGTAATTCTAGACCAGGTCATACTACTACTACTTAGTGAGCCTCTGCCTTAAATGTGCACACTGCTCATTCAAAACAGCGCGTCAGAGTAGGGATCGAATAGCTGGAATACTATGATGAACCAATGTGTTACGTACTAGCAGTATCAGGAAATGTATGAACCAGAGGAATGGAATGCTAAAGATGAACGTTTTCTAACTCCCCAGCTATTTCCCGCCAATATTCAGTCAGGCTGTTATACTCTGTACGCAGCAGTAATCCCATATATCGGAGTTAAGCGGCAGCATAAGAGACAAAGAACATCACAACAAACAATGGTCAATATAATGTTATTGTTGATGAATGTTATGCGCTTTCGATATATAGGCCTTCACATTTAGTTTTCTTCCGACTCTGAAATACCACTCTTATCATAGTCGGTGTGGTGAAACTGAATAAAACAAAAAGGTAAGGGTGCATTCTGCTCGAAGGCAGGTCCGAACCTCCTCAGAGGTGTGCCTGAGCCGGAGTTTACGTGCGGTGGAGTGGACAGTTTTTTTCCGCTCCTCCATTCCCTTACCCCCACCAACAGCGTGTGGCAACCCATCCCAAGCTTGACTACGCCCGATGTTGCTTAACTTCGGAGATCTCACGGGATCCGGTGTGGCAACCCATCCCAATCTTGACCACGCCCAATGTTGCTTAACTTCGGAGATCTCACGGGATCCGATGTTTCAACACGGCTACGGTCTTTGGCAATAAAACATAAATGATCGGAGATTGCATTATCTCTAACTTATGTTATGCAGTACTTTTCGATAGGACCAATAACTTATTGTAGGTATTAAAAATACATTTTAGGTGCCTTTTCCTAAACTGCAGTTTCATCCAGGGTGAATAAAATTGTTTATAGCTTAGACTGTAGTTTCTTATTCCCCGACTCTATGTACCGATTTTCATCATATTCTGTTAACCCATTTTATCCTGGTTCGGCGTTGATATGGACTTAGCAACAAAAATATAAATTCATGAATGTTTCTGTTGTCATAGCCGGTACATTAAACATGTAAGAGACATAAATGTTCGGAAATTTAATTCTATATAACTTGATTTATGTAATATTTATTGATAAGACCACTAAAAATATAAATATTTGAGAATTGAATTTCAGGACTTCCCCTAAACTACCACTTCACTCGTTTAGTAATACGCAACTTAATAAGTTCAAAAAGCTCATCGAATGAAGCAACTGACATTCTATAATATTGGAAAAACATTTCCGGATAGTTCCTGTGTTCGCACAACTTTAAATGAAATTGTCCAGTGGTGAGCCGATTCGATAACGCAGGGTGAGTCCACCAACGTCTTTTCTTACCAGGTTTACTTTTTAATGTTGCTAATAACTGTAGTTTAACAGCTCCGAAAACACAACCCATTTGTACGACATTCATCATTACAGTATGGCGGGTTTATCGCTGGTGGAGAATGACTGCGCGTGTCGCCGGCTTTTTTTGGCGCTGTTTACAGGCGTCAATTCAACCGCTCGTGAAGAATAGGCAAAACGTTTGAGCGGTCAGGCGGGCGAACAGCGGCGTTTTACCTGCTCGTGGAGAATCAGCCTTAATGTTGAAAACGATCTCTCACTGGCTGCAGTAGTGACAGGTAGGGTGGCGAACACTCTCAACAAGCAGTAGAGTGTATCTTGATCACATAAAAGAAGGGCTTCTGAAGCACATTTGGGTTTCTTCTCTAGAGATGAAAGCAAGCCGTACCACACACTCATCTCTCCTAGAACACTATCTTCACCGCATTGGAGATCCACAAAATACTTTTGTCTTAAGACTTTAATTGCCTCTTAACCTTCCTTAGTAGGTGTTTTCTTGTCACTTGGAGGTAGAAGGCACATAAAAGACTGCAAAGTCAGTTTATGAGATGTGAAACGTTCTCTCAGTTCTGCTAAGAAATTGTCCAAAAAAGGTATGAATATCGATATGCAAAAATATTCTTCTGGACTACCAAATGTTTTTACATTGCACCTCTGCCTTTGGCGCTTTGCTATACGAGGAATGGTAATTTGTGTGTCCAATTGAGAAGCTTTCTTGCTTGATTGCGTAAATATGTTTATGAACTCCTCTTCTGCGTTTCCTCTGATCTTGATAATCCTGTCCTCCACAACATTAGCATATGGAAATGATTTTGCGATGTCCAACTCCTCACTTGAAAAAATTGCTAAGAGGAACACTTATACTAAATACTTTATTTAGTATATGTATGGATACAAGGAATTCTGAGTTCTGCACAGCACACAACAATTGTTGAGTATTAGTAGTGGCTTCTTTATTATTCCCTTGTGGGCCGATGACCTTTGATGTTAGGCCCCTTAAAACAACAAGCATCATCATCAAGCATTATTCCCTTGTATTATATTTTCAAGAACTGCAACGACGACATCAAACAGTTCTAAAAATACTGCAATTGTGTCATGGCGCTCCACCCATCTTGTTAGACACAATGCTTTAAGCCTCGTTTTGTCACTTTCAGGAACAATGGCATCTATCGATTCTTTAAATGCATTTAACCTTTTAGGAAACCTAAGAAATGAACAAATATTCCCCAAAGTACCCAAACAGTTTCGGATTCCTTGGATTGAGCATGCATGGGTTATAGCAAGATTGAGAACATATGAGCTGCAGTGCACGTACAAAGCCAATGGGTAGGTCTCCCTTCTTATCATATCCTTGTCCTCTTAAATAATTTAAGTTGACTCCTATCTTCTGAAGCACATCAATTATTTTGGCAGCCATACCTCTTCCAGTGGCGTCAGGGATCAGTACAAACTGGAGGAAGTCCTCCATGAGTGTCTGAGTGTCAGGGTCGACATACCGAACACAAAGTGACATTTGTTCCATTCCAGAAATGTCACTTGTCTCATCGGTCAGTATAGTGAAGCACTGTGATCTGTTCACTCTGTGCACGATGTTTTCAACAATAAAGTCATCAATACGTGAATGATCTCGTTTTGAGTTTGTACATAGCATTGCGGCTGCTTGTAAGCAAATGAGTTTTTATATCTCCATCGCCATTTCTTGCACGAAAACGAAGAAAAGTCCTAAAATTTCCATAATTTACAGTAGGCTCTTCATCATTCAATATAATGGATTCATCGTCTCTATGTCCTCTAAGGGGTAACCCTTGGCGGCCACACAAAATTGGGTCTTGGTTACTCTCAGCGACAAGTTTGAATTGGCTCGCCCGTAATATACAATTCTTGTGGTACTCGGTTTTTTCATGCCTATTGAACTCTTCAACCGTATCTCTCCACATATTTAACTTAGCTTTAACAAGTTTCCCCAAGGGCTGATGCCCTACTCCAGCTCCATGAGAAGAAGAGAGCACACAATATATACAATAAGCACCATCGTCGATTTGAGAATATGTTAGCCACTTCCATCTATCTAACCAATAGAGTAGAAATTTTAAGTTCCTCTTGCCACTACCTGGAAACTTGAAGATGTAATCTGGCACCCAAACATCAGTCAGAACATTGTGCCTAGTTTCAACGTCCATCTGAAAAATGTACATAAGTGAATGTAAATTTTTCTACTTTATTTGTGACTATCCGATAATAATAAAATACTTATAATTATGGAATTAATAATCAAAGTGTAACAACTGATAATAATAACCACTTCCGAACGTCTAAAAATGTACCCACTAGCAGTTCAGGGTTGTAGTTCGACCCACTGCACTATTTTGATAATAGTACTAATACTGTGTGTGTGATGTCTTAGCAGATTTTCCCAAAAAGTTTGCTATGTCCCTTGCATTTGCATACAATTTACTGGCACTAGAAGTTGATGCGGATGATAAGTCGAAGCTTTGATGGCCTTTAGTTGGTGAGCACAGATTTTTAATCGGTTCTGTTTCAGCAGTTGATTCAGGTTTAATAAATTCCGTTGAAATATTCTGTTCACTTTCCTCCGTTTTGGATTTCTTTCGAAAAAAAACGTGACCAAATTAGATTGCCTTTTGCGTACCGGTGGATCCATAATCGTTTTTTGGTGAATCTAATATGGTAAAACAATAGCTAACGCTAAACACAACACGTTCCTACTTTAAATGCAATTTGAGTCACTCGCTAAGACCTAATACTGTCGTCCAGTAAACAGTTACGTTTCTACTCCAAACTGAAGGGGCTTGCGACCCGAGCCGTACCAGACAGTGACAAGAAGGACTGATCCCCATAATAACTGACAAAAGCTAGGCAAATGGTTATGGTTGCATGACACATACACATAACTAACACAACCTCTGGACTTTTCCAGCCCACATCCTTGCATGTGCTATCAAAAGATGTCAGGTTTTACATGTAGGCTCTTTCTATTTTCTGCCTATGTGGTTTTCCCTGACCCTTCAATACCATACTTCAATACCACATACCTAAAACAATGTCGCCTGGTAACGTGTCTGACATGGAAACAGGCAGATACTCCTTGTATCACTTCCCACTCTACCCAGCTATCTCTTTTCTACTTAGAAATTAATAGCATGTCGGAGGCCATGTAGATTGAGTCGATGGTCACGGCGGGGGAGCGGGCTACGGGGGCCCCCCGTAAAATAAGAAAAGAAAAAGCGACGTCAGAGCTGATAAGTGAAAACAAAGCATGGACGATGTTCGTTGCCATGGAGACGAGTGTAACCTTGAGGCAAGACCAACTAAAATTTGTAGTTGGTCTTGCTTGAGGTATCGAATATTTCACTTCTCGGCTCTGATGTCGACACATGGCGCTCTTCCGTCTCGGACTGCTAGAAAAGCAGTGTTTCGCGATGACGTGGTGAAATATGAACCATTATTCTTCACAAAGCGCTTACAATGATACTAAATAGGATACGTTTTACAGTAAAAAACACACCATAACTGTAACTCATTTCAATAATTATGCAATGATTAATTACATTTCGGAAGAATACAAAATACCGTATTCTATGTACAGTAACAAACTTAATCTAATCCAGTTACAAAAGCATAGTAGTCTAAGTAAGTGAACTAACTTTAAGAATTATAAAATGAGTAACGAAATCTAAGAAGAGTCCGAAATAGGAATTTTACGGGTTCTTCTTACAATTTACTTTTCGTCCCACCGACGTAGATAGGTAGATAGGTAGATACGTAGATGGGACAGGGAAGCGGGAGAAGGAAGCAACCATTGCCTTAATTAAGGTACAGCCTCAGTATTTGCCTGATGTGAAAATGGGAAACCACGGAAAATTATTTTCAGAGCTGCCGACAGTGGGGTTCGAACCCACTATCTCCCGAATGCAAGATCACAGCTAACCGCACGGCCAATTCGCTCGGTTTTACGTACATGTAACTATGTAGTTACGAAAGTATAGTAAGATAGTTAACAAACTAAGTGAACTAATTTAAATGATTATAAAATGAGTAATTAATCTAAGAAGAGTCGAATATCGGTATTATTTTTATTTTATTTTCAAAATCCATTTGGTGGCTGCGTAAAGACAAAGAATACACTATAACAACTTCGTTAAATATAAGGAATTTTTTGTTAATGATAAATCCATGATCATTGTCTGGCGAATATAAGTGGTGTCTGAATGAGTATCAGAAGAGAACCCCTGAGCGCTTTGAGCTCCTTGGACTGATGTTGAAGCTCATCTTCTTAGGGATTGTCCCTCTTGCACCGATCATGAGACCCCTCACTTCTACGTCGTCAAGCTCGTATTTATTGTTGTAATACGGCACTGTAGGCAGGTAGATATACTTCTTTTCTCTGTCGACTTCATCTGACAAACGGGAGCGTCTTCCTGCCATAGTATGACCCTGCTTTGAGAACAATAATGTCCTTTTTCAGTGTACAACAAATACCTTACAATGCGGAGTACATTGTTCTTTTAGTAACTTGACTTGCGGTTTTGAATATGAAGCGTCTATTAACGAGTGTTGGTTCAACTTCAGGGCAATGTCAAGCAGAGTGTTTCTATTGTGGCGAGAAGATAAATAAAGCACCGTCACCGTTTCAAAAATCTTTTCTGTTTCAAAGCATCGATGTAGCTGACACGTACGGAAGGACTGAGCTTCTGTTCACGCGACACCCGGCACACGAAGCGTTGTGGTGTCGAGGCATCCAGACAGCTGATTGAGCCGGCGGTGTTTCGAAGCATACACACATTACGACCAAGGAGCCGGCGCGGCAGTCATGCAGACACTTAATCACCTCGATACTGACTTTTTTTTTGCTAGTTGCTTTACGTCGCACCGACACAGATAGGTCTTATGGCGACGATGGGACAGGAAAGGGCTAGGAGTGGGAAGGAAGCGGCCGTGGCCCTAATTAAGGTACAGCCCCAGCATTCGCCTGGTGTGAAAATGGGAAACCACGGAAAACCATCTTCAGGGCTGCCGATAGGGGGGTTCAAACCTACTATCTCCCGAATACTGGATACTGGCCGCACTTAAGCGACTGCAGCTATCGAGCTCGGTCGATACTGACTTTGCATATTCCAACTGTTAATAGACCTGTCGGAAAGCGTCATTATCTACTTTAAGCAATGTTTATTTAGTTTATTGTTTACTGTCAATTTCTATTTATTTTCTTTTTGTGAAAGTTCCATGGGGGGGGGGGTGTTCTAACCACCAGTAATCCCCCACCCTGGCTACGCCCCTGCATTTGCTCAAAATTCACCAAGATATGAACGTCACTGTACGGTATATGTTAAGTTATCACGTGTTGTTAAAAGAAATGGCATGTTTAGCAGGTGGTAAAATATCAGAGTGGTCTCAAGTAAATGTATGTTTATTAAATTATATATTATATTAAATTATATATTATATATTATTAAATTATATATTGTTAAATTTGTACAAATAAATTTATTAAAATGCTTCACTATCTCATAGAGTATTGTGAGGTAAGCAGTGAAAGTGCACTCTTTGTCTTGCCTCATATTTTTAATGGAACAATTCGAACAGTGCACTAAAAGGGCTGGGCTGAGTGGCTCAGACGGTTGAGGCGCGGGCCTTCTGACCCCAACTTGGCAGTTTCGATCTTGGCTCAGTCCGGTAGTATTTGAAGGTGCTCACATACGTCAGCCTCGTGTCGGTAGATTCACTGGCACGTAAAAGAACTCCTGAGTGACTAAGTTCCGGCACCTCGGCGTCTCCAAAAACCGTAAAAGTATTATAGTTAGTGGGACGTAAAGCTATGATGATGATTATTATTGTTTCGAGGTATCTGTGGAACAGCAGAGGTGAAAGAAGGTGCGGGCTGGAATGGGTCTAACTACAAGTCTTAAAGATGGAATTAAAATTTAAATAAAGGTTATATTTTCAACACATAACAACATTTAACCATTTTCACTAAGTGAAATAAAAAAAATAACATTCAGGTACAATAATACTTTTACAAGCGAAAACACATGTTCAGGTGTCTACAAATCCTGCGCTGCGAACCCCAATACGTCAATCCTTGAGCTTTCAGCTCACAACCACAAACTACAAAAGGGCAGAAAACCCTTAATTACATGGAGCTCTTGCTCCCGCTTAGTAATGTCAAGCCTCCTAGAGGCACCTTCCAAAATACCAGAAAGAGCTGACCTGCTCTCAATTTTACAAGCCTATCAAAAGCCACAACAAACGTTACTTCTCACTGCCCTCAAGGCACACTTACAATGAAACAGGGGTATCTTGTACCCAACTTACGAGGCCTGAATAGCAAATTAAAGGTTAATTAAATGGCCCAAACACAAAGATGAATGGAGGCGCGTACTTGCACTCCTACACTAAAGCTTCTTAAAACCTATGTGGCGCTAGGCCGATAACACAGGGGCTAATCCCAAGCTAGGGAGGTGACTCGTATGAGGAAACTTTAACACATTAAGGAAGAATAGAAGCGGTCACGAAAACGTAGTCACCTCAATTTCAAAATGAAGGAGAGCTCGAGAGGGTAAAACACTCTCTATCCCCGAATTACAGTTCAAGTTATGTGAAGTTTTTACAAGGATTGAAAAAGGCTTACATATTTAAAGATATAGGTTACATATTAAAGGTTTCGAACCTTCCCCGCGAGTTAAACTGCTGAGCAAGCAAGAAATAAAGATGTTAAAAGGCCGTTGAAGAGCTGCTGCCGGAAGAACGAGGCGCTTCCCGCCCCCTGCTACATATCCACACACAGAGAAAGATGTTATACGAATGGCCCGGAGACAAGAAAATCAGCAGTTTTTATACCCTCGTGGAAAGTTCGAGACCTTTCATGAATGATAACAACCCGCCCTCAAACTTTTATTGGCTACAGTACACAGTTACATACAAAACTGGAGAAGAGAGCCCGGATTGGCCGAAAATTAATGCCAGAAATTCCTGATTGGCTACATTCAAAACAGGCGGAAAGAAAGGATTAATATTGCCACCCCACAAATGACAGAACAAAATTTAGTAAAGAGAAAACTTATGAAAACAAAATTTCTCCAAGAAAGTTCATTCCTTCACACCAGAGCGCATTATCATAGTTTTTGGTAGAGACATCTGTTAGAGAATGTCCACACTTCTTTATCAATGATAAACAAAAACAAATAAAAAACACACAGTGACATCTTCTGATAAACAGTAGAGTTAGTTCAGTTGTTAAAGTTCAGGGTTTCTCCAGTAGAGAGGTAAGTTAAGGCAGAACATTCAAATAGGCTGCGTACAGGTGTACCAACCGGTACAATTATTATTATTATTATTATTATTATTATTATTATTATTATTATTATTATTATTATTATTATTATTATTATTATTATTATTATTATTATTATTTGTACTAAAAGGAAGAAGAGTTAGGCCCTTCCTCAAAAAGTTTCCTTTGGAACTGTGAAACCAAATTATTTACTGTCAAGAAAGTTTCAAAGTGATAACTTACAGTAGAAAGAAGGTTAGTCAGAACTTATAGCTTATAGCTACAATGTTACTGCACTTCAAGTCCTAGAAAATGAGATGAAAATTAGGACTAAGGGGGGGTTGCAGTGGTGGTGGTGATGGTATGGAAAAGTGAGGTTTGGCTATAGCCGATTAGAAATGTCCGATTCCATCAAGACAGATGTTATTGGGCTCAATATGGAAACAATAAACAAGTTAGACTCACTTGTATCATGTGAATATTTTTGGTGGGCATTTTGAGATGTCAGGGGTAATATGCTGTAGATTTCTGGGCATACACTAAGGGCAATATCCAGAAGGATAAGCTGTGACACTTGTTTAGGTCTTCCGCAGAGTAATGAAACAGGTGATCCCTATTTTGAAGAACTTCAGAGATGGATTAGTGGTGCCATCACATTGTGTTGTGTGTGTCTGCAGAACTGTGGTACCGTATACGAAGACTATCTGGATTGTGAAAATTATAAAGAATGTCTGTTTTTCTCTATCCTGAGCTGCTTTAGGAAGAGTTCTGGTTTCAACGTCATTGTGGGTGTGACAATAATGGTGCGATAGATTTTTATTGTCTACATTTTTTATGTCGTATTAAATAAGTGCTGAAAACAGATGAAGAACACGAGTTATGTCAGTAGTGAGGATAAAAACACTAAGCGGAGGAAGCTGCCAACGCTCCACAATAATTGAACTTGTGAGTAGGCCTACTGTTCTTAAAGTGTTTGGTTTTGATTCAAGTAAAATGTGTATTTCTAACTTCAGTGAATGCATTTGTTGTTGTTGTTGCTATTTGCTTTACATTGCACCGACACAGATAGGTCTTACGGCGACGATGGGACAGGAAATGACTAGGAGTGGGAAGGAAGCGGCAGTGGCCTTAATTAAGGTACAGCCCCATCATTTGCCTGGTGTGAAAATGGGAAACCACGGAAAACCATCTTCAGGGCTACCGACAGTGGGGTTCGAACCCACTATCTCCCGGATGCAAACTCACAGCTGCGCAACCCTAACCGCACGGCCGACTCGCCCGGTGTGAATGCATTTACTGATGTGTGTGTTTCTTAGTACCATTTTACGAAGAGTATGCATTTATCATAATCATCGTTTTGGTCTAAATGTAGTGAATATGGGTGAAGTAATTCAAAATCGGACACGCCCCCTTTTTTCGCGACTTCCGCTTGACAGATACATTCAGCGTTGCTAAGCGTACCTCCCGACTTCAACTGTAGATGGCTCTGGAATAGGACAATTAGGAATCTGTAAAATGCCGCGACATATGCGTAATAGAGATGGTGATTTAGGATGTTGAGTGAGTGATGACCTCCTGTTCTACACTTGGTGAGTGTTGAATTCATTTTCTGTATAAAATGACCCGTTTTATGCTATTTGGTTTCAATTCAGAATTTAGCGGATTTTCAACTAAAATTTGGGGGAGAAAATATTTCTTGGTTGGCAATCCTGTTTAAAACATGTGATTTTAGGCGAAGTCAGGGTCACTTGTTGGGGGTGTGTTTGGAGTTTGGGTTAATTCAGGAATATCAATGTGTATGAAGTGGTGAGCATTGGAGGTTTTGTTCTGCTGTATATGTGACATTTTCGATTCTTCCTTGTTTTTTCTGCATGTTATTATTATTAATATTTTTATTCGTGGACTTTGCAAAATTAAATATTATATCTGTGTTTCTTCCTGCTAATGCTTTCACAGTTTGGTTCATCGATTATTCAGTGTAACTTTTCAATGATTTACGAGCAGTTGTAAATAGAAGTTGTTGGAGTTCCAAGAATTTCGACACATTGGCAAATATTCCTTGCCATCGTGTTGCTGACTTCTGAAGATTCGTATGTACAGTTTTTAGCAGCACCATTGGCATTATAGTTGTACCATTTTATAATTAATGCAGAGAGTTGTTTTTGAATGAAGGCTGTTTTAGAGGTTTATTAGTCTGAAACGGGTCTACATGTACGATTTTAATTCCTAATTATGTGTATTTATTTTGTATTTCACTATATTTGCCATAATTTTAATGTCCTACCTAAATACTTGGTATGGGATTTGATGTTGAATGTGGCAGTAATAAATAAAATATTAGAATAGTGATTTTCACTGAGCCATTTAACCTTAGATTCCTGGATGTAAGATATCAACATACTGTAATGCTTTTGAAGAGTGGTAGACCTATCGCATCACAGTGTCATTTCTCATTCACGATGGTAATGATTAAAGGGTATTTTACTCCCACACTTCAGTATAATTATTGTAATTCATAAGTTGTATTAAATGTGCTTGCTGTATTGGTACTAGTAAGTATAAAGTTCTGGTGTATCAAAATAATGTAAAGGTGAACGATTGGAGAAGAGGGAGCTGCAGAATGAGAAAAAGGAAGTAAAAACGAATTATTTGTGAAGAAAACCAAACCATTTTCTTAAATCTGATGTGGTGATCTCCATTGCAACATATTTGAAATATATTCTTTGGGCACTTTGACATGTGGTGCCTGGCCACAGTTTTAGTGTGCATTGTGTTGAATTCTGGATGTGCTTATTATGGAACTGTCACACCAGAGGAGAAACTTCACCAGCTGGACTGAGTAGCTCAGGCAGTTGTGAGTTCAAGTTGGTGGGCTCAATCCCGGCCCAGTCTGGTGGTATTTGAAGGTAGCCTACTTTAATACGTCAGCCTCATGTCGGTAGATTACTGGTATGTTGAAGAACTCGTGCAGAACAAAATTCTGGCACCTCTCTGTCTCCGAAAACTGTATAAGTAGTTTGTGGGGCGTAAAAATGAATAACATTTTCAAACTTCACCAGTTTATTAAGATTTGTGGTATGCTGTGGGAAGTAAATTGCAAAATTCTCTTTTTGTATTCTTTATCTGGATAAATTCTCTAAAAACTTGAATTGGTCAACATTGATGTGTGATACCATCACTACCGGTATGTTACATTTCTCATATTGATTAGTGTTGCCTAACTTAGTATGAATTTTTCATATTTTCTGTATGAACTTGTTACTTGTGAGAGAAATTTTCCTTTATAAATAATCATGGTTGTTTCATTACATTCTTACTTTATATCAGCAGTACAAACAAGTAGTTCAAATATTGGCATTTATAGATTATTAGCCTACAATATCTAAATATGTTGCCTACAAGAAGTGTCCACAATTCTCGGCGACAGTGCATTGTGGCTGATTAGGTGCTCACCTTCTCTGCTTCGGGTTGCAGAATTGAACCCCATTGTATACTCTTGATCAGCATTGAACAGTGCTTAATTGTAAGAGACCCGCGTCAGGTTTACTGACATGTTATACAACTGCTTTGCAGGGCAAAATTATATCAGTCTCACAACGTAGTAATTGAAGTGACCTTTGAACACACATGTTTTTTGAAATTGAATATCTTTTTGTCCCTGCAAACTGCAGAAATTATTTTTCTCGTGTAACCATGCAGTTAACTATATCAAATGTGTTTAACATTGCAGTCAGTAGTCTGAAAAAAATAAAATTACCACTCAGAAAGGAGTAGCAACTTTAGTAACAGTACAGACGTGCACATTAATGGTGTCCCGACATAAACAGTCAACACTGCCCCACTCCAGTACTGAAAAGGAGGGGAGGGAGAGAAGGGGTAGTGTTGAAGGCCCCTCCAGAACAAAACAAGAGGGAAGGGAGTGAAGGGGTAGTGCCGAAGGCACAATGACCCACCTTCTCGCTTAATGCATTGCTGCATGTAGGCCCGCTACTAGACTTTGTTGCGATTGAAATGGGGACAGTGGCAGATGAATTGAAGTACACCATTAGGTAACCTACTTTGATAATTACAGTATCAAGAGGTAAAACAGGTTCTTAACCAAATATTATTTTATACTAGTTAGGAATATTTTGTGGCTGTGTTATGTCGGGTCGTAATTTGAAAACACCTTTTACTGGTTTGTAACTTTGTTCTGGACTTTACTGAAGTTATATCATAATTTACCACCTCGGATATAGAATTATGATAAATTCTACAAACAGAAAATTAGTATACTAAAATAAGATATTGATGCATAACTGTAAACATTTCTTTATAAAAATAAGTGAAGATATATTTTACTTCTTGAGAAATAAGAAAATACATCTGAAAATAATTTAATATCATTCAAATTCAATTTCCACAAAATATACAACAAAAATGCTATTATTGCAACATCTCAACATAACTAATTATTATAAAATTAACACATTTTTTACAGAAATATCTTATAAAAAATATGAACGTATCGCATCTTCCTCGAAAATATATAAATAAAATAAATGTTCGGTAAAATAATAAACATAATGCACTGTCTATAGATACATAGCAAGGCTGAGTGGCTCAGATGGTTAAGGCGCTGGCCTTCTGACCCCAACTTGGCAGGTTCGATCCTGGCTCAGTCCGGTGGTATTTGAAGGTGCTCAAATACGTCAGCCTCGTGTCGGTAGATTTACTGGCATGTAAAGGAACTTCTGTGGGACTAAATTCCGGCACCTCGGCATCTCCGAAAACCGATAAAGTAGTTAGTGGAACGTAAAGCAAATAACATTATTATTATAGATACATAATTTCAAGAAAAGAAAAATGGAAATTTACTCAAAACTAATTGTGAAATGGGTATTAAATAACTAAAGAGTTGTGTCAAATACTGAATTTACAACAAGTGTGACGGGTCCCTCCTCCCTCCCAGAGTTAATAATCAGTTTATGTTTATGTTCCTGTTTATCATTTGCTCTAGCCGCTTGGGAATGGAATCTATTAGATGTTGGAAAAAATCTGGTTCATTCCTCAGATTCGCCCAATCTTGATGGCAGTGCATTAACAGAGCCGCTCTTGTCCTTTCCTGACCTGGAACGCATACGTTTACCTTTCGTGCCCAAACATGTTCTATTATATTTAAGTCAGCCGTCTTGGGAGGCCAGTCAAACACGTGAACGTCAGAATGCTGTTTGAAGAAAGCTTCGGTTACGTGTGCAGTGTGAACAGGGCTGTTATCCTGCACAAACCTCATAACGGGAACTTCTTCTATGGGGTAAATGGCTCGAACACTAGAAAGAACGGCACCTTATAAAATGTCCACATATTCACAAGCAGTCATGTGGAGTGACCTCTATCAACTCTCCTGGACCAGCACCACTTATCCACCTCAATACGCCACATGTGATGCAACCCGACTGATTAGTTACCTGGACAAAGGGCTTTTCATAACTCTTTCCAACTGGACGCCAGCACTTCAGCTGTTTTACCTGGATCGGAGCAAAATACCTTTTCATCCAACCAAATTGTAATTTCCTATTCCTGTCGTGGAGTAAAACTTTCTTGTAGTGCAAAGCCTACGCGAAGTTCTCTGTGGATAGGAAGAAGTCGCAAATTTTTCACAGCTCAGCGATTGTAAATACCTGCTGCGTGGAGTCGGCGACTCACGGTAGTCCGGCTTACTGGCAATTTCAATGCGGCGTCGTATTATCAATTGTTGCAAATGGGGAATTGTCCATAGTTTGAACGATTCCAGCATCCTGTTTGGAAGTAGTTTTTTTTTTTTTTGCTATTGGCTTTACGTCCCAACGACACAGATAAATCTTATGGTGACGACGGGACAGGAAAGGGCTAGGAGTGGGAAGGAAGCGGCCGTGGCCTTAATTAAGGTACAGCCCCAGCATTTGCCTGGTGCGAAAACGGGAAACCACGGAAAACCATCTTCAGGGCTACCGACAGGGGGGTTCGAACCTACTAAACAAACCCCACGGCACTACAGCCCTTGAAGGGCCTTGGCTTACCAAGCGACCGCTGCTCAACCCGAAGGCCTGCAGATTACGAGGTGTCGTGTGGTCAGCACAACGAATCCTCTCGGCCGTTATTCTTGGCTTTCTAGACCGGGACCGCTATCTCACTGTCAGATAGCTCCTCAATTCTAATCATGTAGTATCAATCAGTCAATACTGATCTGCATTTAGGGCAGTCGCCCAGGTGGCAGATTCCCTATCTGTTGTTTTCCTAGCCTTTTCCTAAATGATTTCAAAGAAATTGGAAATTTATTGAACGTCTCCCTTGGTAAGTTATTCCAATCCCGCCCAGGTGGCAGATTCCCTATCTGTTGTTTTCCTAGCCTTTTCCTAAATGATTTCAAAGAAATTGGAAATTTATTGAACGTCTCCCTTGGTAAGTTATTCCAATCCCTAACTCCCCTTCCTATAAATGAATATTTGCCCCAGTTTGTCCTCTTGAATTCCAACTTTATCTTCATATTGTGATCATTGTAGGCTGAGTGAACCTCGAACCTGCCCTCAGGTCCAGGTAAAAATCCCTGACCTGGCCAGGAATCGAACCCGGGGCCTCCGGGTAAGAGGCAGGCACGCTACCTCTACACCACGGGCCCAGCGGTTCGAACCTATTATCTCCCAAATACTGAATACTGGCCGCACTTAAGCGACTTCAGCTATCAAGCTCGGTAGTAGTTCTTCTAGGAGCCTTGTTATGTGTCCTATGGTCTACCAATCCTTCACCTCGTTCTTGCCATATTTCTATCCATCTCCAAACTGTCTTAAGACTTCATGGTATTGCTTGAGCTACTGCTTGGGGGACCATGTGAGCCTCCCACATGCCAATAATACGGCCTCGATTCACCTGTGATAAGATAGGAGCCATCTTACAATGTTTATAACGAAATGTAGGCCGGAATACACACACTGTGTATTCAGCACTACCTGTTCACTCCCTTCCCCTCCTCCTCGGTACTGGAGCGGCCTTCAACACTATCCCTTCACTCTCTCCCCTCCTTTTCAGTACTGGAGTGGGGCAGTGTTGATTGTTTATATCAGGACACCATTAATGTGCGTGCGTGTACAAGACTAGCTCTGTGAGAGAGTTCTGTAACAGGAATGGATTACGATGCTCAGCATATATGCTTTAAAGAAGCCAATGATAAATAATGTCTTCACCCCACAACATGTGTTTATGTCAAAAATTGGTAGCATTATCTGGTGAGTTCAGTAAACTGCTAAGAACAACAGAAAATCATCTCGCGTGCTGTCACAATGCTAGTCTTGTATAGTTGTGCCTGTTCTGCTATAAAAGTAAGATACTATTTAGGATAGGTTGGTAGGCTCCCAGGAATAGCATTGAGCACTTCTGTCTCTCTTACATGCAATATGAGGTAAAATTTGTAGATTCCACTCCTTAAATCTATGAAGATGAATCTATCTTGTACCACTACTGAAGCTATATTCATACAGGACCCTTTTATTCTGTTATTTCACTTTATAGTGTGAATATTGTAAGAAAGAACATAACAGATGTCGCACAATAGTTAAAGAACGTAGCTGCTTTGCCCGGTCATATCAGCTGATTTAAAGACTATTCCTTTCATGCGCTGCTCAACAATTTTTAATCTATATTGTTTTGAGTAGTCTTATTAAATACCGAGCTCGATAGCTGCAGTCGCTTAAGTGGGGCCAGTATCCAATATTCAGGAGATAGTGGGTTCGAGCCCCACTGTCGGCAGCCCCGAAGATTCTTTTCCATGGTTTTCCATCTTCACACCAGGCAAATGCTGGGGCTGTACCTTAATTAAGGCCACGGCCGCTTCCTTCCCACTCCTAGCCCCTTTCTGTCTCATCGTTGCCATAAAGCCTATCTGCGTCGGTGAGACGTAAAGCAACTTGTAAAAAAAAAAAAAAAGTCCTATTAAATAACCGTTACTCAAAACTGACAAAAGCTCCTTGTAGTGCCTTCTCCATTACTGAAGGTTGGCCACAATCACAGCAAAGTCTGTATAATGTTCGGCTGTCCTCAGTATACAAGAATCTAGTCCAGTCCAATCCCATAAGTTCCTCAGCCAGAAGTGTTTCCTTTGACCGCGACTCCTATGTCCATCACTTTTACCCTGCATGATCTTTTTAAGTAGGTTGTTCTTTTCATTCCTCATAATATGCCCAAGGTAGGCTGACTTTCTTTTCTCGGTTGTACACGTGAACATTCATTCTCTTCTCATGCGTTTGAGTGCGGCAGCATTGGAGGCGTCGTCAGTCAACGAGATCCGTAACATCCTTGAGAACACCCACATCCTGAAGGCATTTATTGTCATAATGGTGGTACATTTCAGAGCTGTACAGAAGCACTGAATATACATAGCATCTGATGGAAGTTGTGACGTGTCTCCAAGCTGAAGCTTCTGTCAAGCGGTAGATTCCTAATTTTCAGAAAGCTAGTACGGGCCATATCTATTCATACACGGATCTCTAAAACTGGGTCTAAGTCCTCAGTAATTCAGCTGCTAAGGTGCTTAAACTTCCGCACTTGTTCAACAGCTTCCCCATAAATGGTCATAAGAATGTGCATGTTACGTGTTCTGGAAATGGCCTTCACCTTGGTGTTGTCGGTGTTAATTTTGAGACCAAATTTATCATCTTCTGCTACAATTCTGTTTACCAGACGCTGAAGACCTTCAGTACTGTCAGCCAAGATGACAGTGTCATCTGTGTACCTCAGATTGTTGATCACCCTACGTTTGACATTTACTCCATCTTCCACGTCTTGAAGAGCAGCTCGGAACATCTGCTCCGAATACAGATTAAACAGCAGGGGAGATAATACACATCATTGTGCAAATCTTGGAGTTTCCAATTCTTATGGAAGATTCTTAATATTTATACAGCTTTGTGACAAATGTAAGATCTTCACTATGTATTCCTTGTGTGTTCAGAATTTGCAGGAGTTCAGAATGTTTGACGCAATCGAATACTTGGGCATAATCAATGAAGCAGATGTGTACATCTTTAGACTGGTCTCTACAATTGGTCGGGCAGAACAAGGCCTCCCTCACATGTCCCACAGCCCTTACGGAAACCAGACTGTTCGTCACCTATATCCAGTTCGCATTTTTTATGAATTCTGAAATTTATTATCATTAGAAACAATTTAAGAACTTGACTCAAGAGATTAATGCGTCTGTATTGGCTACATCTAGTTGCATTTGGCTTCTTAGGATTGGGAATTAGAACTGACCTCAGCCATTCCTGTGGGCTGTATCCTGTCCGGTCATCATTTCCCCTTATCGAGCTCCTGTCAGGTTGGGGTATGTATGGCACTTCTCCATCTTCCTCTTTCCTTCTACCATTCCTCTTCCACGATCTTGTCCCAGTCTATATTTAGTCTTCTTATGCCGCTCTTCACTGATTCAATCCATCTTGTTCTAGGTCTTCCTCTTGCTCTCTTGCCCTCGCACATTGCCTCCAGCACCTGTCTTGGAATTCTTTTCTCCTCCATCGTCTTTACCTGTCCGAACCATCTTAGTTTGTTCTTTTCAATTCTCTCATTTAGCTTTCCTATCCCAAATTCCTTTCTAACATCTTCGTTTCTCACTTTGTCTTTACTATCATACTTCTTAGGAATTTCATCTCACTGGCTTGAATCCTACTCTCTAGCCTGCTAGTCAAAGTCCAAGTCTCAGCTACATAAGTCAGTATGGGTACATAGTACATTTTGTACATTATCTCTTTTATGAATATTGAATTTTCACGACCACATTGTAATCGAAATCGACTTTCAGCCTATTAGGTCATGTTACGTACATTTAGTACGTGTTGAAGAGAAGTACAGAACAAAAATGGCCAACCGGACACCAGTGGGATCCGAACCCACAACCTCCCGACAAATGTACGTAATAGAAATAATAACAGTAAGTTATTTATTAGACCACCTAATCAATACAAAGTCTAGTCTTGGATGAATTACATAAATTTGTTAACTAATAGTGGTACATGTTTCGCCTTCCCTGAAGGCATCATCAGCCATAGTCTTAACCTTAAATTAAAAATAAGCGTCTAAATAACGTGTAATAATGAAATGAATTTTAAAATCTTGAGGGGATTTGAAGTAAAATAACATTAAAAATAAGAATGATGGTTTAAAAATACAATGTGATGAGATAATAGTGGAAGTATTAACAAAATTAACATTAGAAGGTTGCTGAAATAAGTGCAATGGATAAAAACAACAGATTGTTATACACAAGTAGTAAGATTGCATAAAAATAAAGTTGATAGTCTGGCAGTTATAATTAAACGATGGCGAAAGATTGTATATAATCAAAGTAAAGAGAGAATAAAAGACTCTCTCTTCTTTACTTCAGGGAAGGCGAAACATGTACCACTGTTAGTTAACAAATTTATGTAATTCATCCAAGACTAGATTTTGTATTGATTAGGTGGTCTAATAAATAACTTAGGCTACTGTTATTATTTCTATCAAATATCATCAATACGGACCAAAAATGATATTTATCACATGAAATGTACGTAACACGACCTAATAGGTTGAAAGTCGATTTTGATTATCTCTTTACTTTTCCTTGGTACTTCTTTGCTCCAAACAAGTTTTTTTTTAAAATATACTTTGGTAGAATGCATTGCCCTCCTGTGCCCTCCTCCTAATCTCCACGTCCACCCTAGCATTTTACATTATTTCACTTCCTAGGTATTTAAAGCTGTCCACAATTTCCAGACTGACTTCCAATTATCACCGTGCCCTTTCCTTGCCTTTCTCCTCTCGATATCACGTAGTCTTGCTTTTATCTGTACTGATTTTCATGCTATACTTCTCAATTTTTTCATTCAGTACATCTAGTTGTTGCACTTCTTTGCTGTACTTTCCCCAGACATCATCATCATCTGCAAGTAGCAGTATCTTTATCTCTTTATCTCCATAGGCTTCCGTTGTTTCCTTTACAATTTCATCCATGACCATAATAAACAAAAGAGGTGACAGCACATTCCCCTGTCTTAGTCCAGTCTTATTCCTAAACCATTCTGTCTTTCCAACTGGGGTCAGCACCCTGGTAACACAGTTGTTTTACATTGCTTGCACCATTTCTAACATTTCTATTCCAAGTTTCTTTTTAACCATGGTTTCCCAAACCTTCTCTTTGGGGACACTATCATAGCCTATACCTTTTCTATACCTATGAAAGTCATGACCAGATCATTTTCATATTCCCAGTTCTTTTCCATCAGCTGTCTCATGCTAAAGATTGGGTCCACTGTAGACCTTCCACTCCTAAAGTCATATTGTTCCTCCTGTAACTCTCCTTCAATCTTTCTTCTCATTCTCCTTTCTAATATCCTTTCCAGTATTTTAACTTCCTGCGATGTAAGTGTGATTCCTCTATAGTTACCACAAACATTCTTGTCCCCTTTCTTAAACACTGGTATTATTATCCCTTTTTTCCAGTCTTCTGGTACACATATGTGTTTCCACATACACTTCAGTAGTCGGTACAACCATTGTATACCAACAGGTCCAGCAGCCTGTAGGATTTCCACACTGATTTCATCAATCCCTGTTGCTTTTCCCATCTTCATCTTTTGTACGGCTAGCTCCACCTCCAGCATTGTTATATCATCCTCTGTTGTTGAGTCCTCACACTGTATTGCTTCTATCTCCCCTGTACAGTTATCTCTTATATTTATCACATGAAATGTACGTAATCTTATCTCTTCTGGGTGTGTTAACAATTCCCCATCTTCCTTTTTTCACTAGCTTTGTGATAAATCTTTCTGTCCTCTTACTTCTTACAAGTCCATACAGCATCCTTTTACTGCCAATTACATCCACTTTTTTTTTTTTTTTTTTGTAAATTCTTCTCAACTCTTTTTCTTTTCTTCTCCTACCACCTTCTTACATCTCCGTTTGCTGTTCAGATACTTCCTTTCCCTTTCTTCTGTTTGATCTCGATTCCATTCTCACCAGGCTGTCTTCTTTTCTTTCACCACTTTCCTCACTTCCTCATTTCACCACGGTGTCTCCTTTTCTTTCACTCTTGTATATGTCCTGGCACAAGCACTCTCTGCTGCACTAACAAATGCCTTTTTAAAATTGGCCCACTCCTCTTCTATATTTTCCACTTCAGTAACTGGGATTTGTTGCTTCAATCTCTCAGCTGAAAATCTTCCTGTACATTTTTGTATTTCTATGTCCATACTTTTATTTTACTTTTCCTAATCTCTCTTAGTTTTTCCATTCTTCCCAACCATAGTTTTGTCACCACAACTCCATGGTCCCCATCAAATGCTTCTCCTGGTAAAGCTGTCGCATCCATCAACTTCCTGTGATTTGTCCTTTCCACCAAAAAGTAGTCAATTACTGATTTTGTTCTTCTGCCCTATCTCATAATTTTCCTGCTGTTTTTCTTTCAAAACTCTGTATTCCCAATTATCAGTCCATTCCTTTCTCAGAATTCCACTAGTTCCTCTTCTTCACGATTCTTTTTTCCCCATATCCATATGGTCCATTGACTTCTGCCTTTCCTTGTCTCTTGTTTCCGACGTGTGCGTTCAGATCTCCCTTAATAACCACTTTCTATTTTCTCCAAGAATCCTTCAATAAGTGAGCAAATTAATAAGTTAGAAAGTAAGGTAAACAGGGAGTGTAGCGATATCAGAGTTGAGATGGAATTGGGTCGGAGCAGTCTCCAAACGGAAATAGAGCAAATTAGTGAGACATGCATCAAAGAGGGGCATAAGATTGATGAATTAGGTGCCAAGATCGAGTCTAATAAACGGGAAATCGGTGAGTTAGTGGAAGAAAGGTTTGTAGAGATAACCAATACAGTGGGGCAACAAACTAGGAAATGTATTAGTAGGGTGGATCATATGGAAAGAAAACTTGGAGAAGTAGGTGAACTAGGGAGTGAACAAAAATCATCACAGAAGGTGAGAGAATCTGAAGAAAAGTTGGAGGAATTAAGAAAAAGACACGAAAAGGCTAAGGAAACAGTGGAAGAAAAATTTCTGAGTTGCCAGAAGGTACTCCAGCAAGAAGTGCATGATAGTAGAAATGTACGTGAGATAATTTTAACTAATGGTTTGAATTACTAGGGATCATGATATACCTAAGTTTTCTGGGAAAGAATTCAATCCAATGGAATTTATGAGAGTAGTAGAGAAGAAATTTGCTGTTCAATTAAGAGAAAACTGGGAAACTGTATTGGAGATCTTATTTAACGCTTTCGTAGGAGAGACAAAGTCTTGGTTTCGGGTATATAAAAGCTTGCTGTCTAGTCTAGCTGAATTTAAGGAGAAATTCATAGCTAAATTTTGGAATGAAGGTGTTCAGAGTAGAGTAGAGAGATATATATATTGAGATTGTGTGTGTGTGTGTGTGTGTGTGTGTGTGTGTGTGTGTGTGTGTGTGAGATAATTCTAACAAGGGTGTTAGAATGACAGAATACTTTTTGTCAAATGTTTTAGTGTGGAGAAATTTAGAATGTATTGGACCTGAGGCAGATATCTTTAGACTTATGTCAAAGCACTATCCCGATAGAATAAGAGAAGCCATTTGTATGCAAAGAGTGGAGATGATTAAGGAAATGGAAATTTTGTTCGAAAGTTTTGATGCTTTGGGTAGTAGCCTGAATAATAGTAGGAGACACAATAGGAAGGAAGGGGTAATCAATGTAATAATCAGGACAGGCCTATGAATAATCGTAATTACAGGAGAGACCTAATCGTAATTTACACAGGGAGAGAAATTATCAAAATAGTATGGAACATTTCAGAACTGGGAGGTGTGAATATGGAAATGAACCAGAAACTGGGAGGCAGGAGAGTATAGGCCATTATAATAATAACAATAATGAAACTAGAGTTAATAGGCAACAGGGGAGGCCGAATGAGGTATGTAACCAAGTAATTTTAAACGCGCAATGGGCTATATAAACAGGTCACTGAGACAGTCCGGAAATGGTGAGTTCTAGATAAGTCAGTTGATGTCAACCAGCCTATAGTTGTAAGCGAACATGATTGTGACCTAAGTAGTAATAATTCAAATGTTTTAAGTGGCGACTCTTAATCGTAGAATATAAATTTTATGAGTGTAATTTAAATCTAGACATGAGGCAAGATTTGTTAAGTGATCTAATTGTATGTAATGAGGATAATTTAAGTAGTTTTACTGTAACATCGACGATTGAACTGATGGTATGGGGCAGGAAGGTTGTTGGACTCTGGAAGTGAGAAATCGTGCATAAATTCGAAGCTGTATGAGGAAGTAGTGACAGAGAAGCATGAGGTAGCGGAAATTCCTGTGAGGAATACAGTCATCATAACAGCTGTTGGAAACAAGCCTCAAAGGGTGAATAAACAAATTGCTGTCCCCATTAACATAAGTTTAATATGTATCTTCCAACCATGTTTAGTTGTACCTAATGTAGTTTATGCCGTTTTTTTTTAGGTACCAACTAGTTAACGTGTCATAAGGCTAAATTAAATTTTGATCTATGTAATGTCGGTCTGATTTGGGGAAAGAGTAGCAGGGAAGTCAGGTTACCATATGATGAAGCGTCAGAAATTAGTGCGAATAAAATGTGTTCTAGTACCAAAAGGTCAAATGAAGTTCCTAATATGAGGAAAAATATTGATGTCTGCTATGTGTCTATACAGAGAGATGCTAGACATGAATTGTATGAGAAAGTGGAGAAATGTAATTTAGCGGAAAGTCCGAAAGATGAATTGTGTGAATTGTTGATATCATGTTGGATGAATTTGAGTTTGGTGACAAGGTTTTACTCAGGGTACCACTCCATCATCAGCAGAAGCTGGTCAATTTTCTAAGTTTTTGTTATTATATCAGGGATATTTCACCGTAGTGAAACGGATTGGGAAATGTGCTTATTCATTAAAAGACAAGGAAGGAAAGATCGTAAGCACATACAATATAAGAAATCTTAAGAAATATATCACATGAGTTTGTTGATTAGTTCTCATTGTTATGTTAATTCACCATATTTTATGAAGTTGGCATTGTGAACAGGACTTCAGTGAAATTGATGCTTGTTGTTTAAAGGGGCCTAACATCTAAGGTCATCGGCCCTTAAGTGAAATTAGCGTGTGCTGTGAGATTAAGTGAAGCGCTACAGTGTTATAAACTCCAGTGTTTGGAAAAAATCTATATAATGAAATGTCTATGAGAATTACTATTGGACACTAAATGAACGTTTGGAACGACCAAAGTGATCAAAGAATGTAATCTCTAAAAGTAAATAATATTGTATAATCAAGGTGAAAATGATATTTGATCTATGTTTTTATAAATATATGTGTAATAATGAACATCCAGATGGATGATACTATGTATCCAATTTGTGAAGGGTGTTTCTATGTATGTATCAATAGTGTGTACCCGATTTCAGGTGATAATGTAAATACAGTTGAACCTCCCTTCTGCGGACACCGTCAGTTCCAAGGAAAAATATCCGTTACGAGAAGTGTCCGCTAAAACAAGTTTGTAAAAATAATTGAACATTTTAACGGCAAAGAACATCCACCTTAAATATAAGCATACATATTTTTATTTTTATTATTCTAAGTCACTTCTGTGTTAGTATTTCATAGAGAGTTATTATAAGTGATTTTACATCATTTAAAAACATTACAGCTTCGTGAAGTAATCGTGAAGCTTCGTCTGTGTAAATTTAGCATGTTTTCTTAACTGCGATATTCTCAAAAACGAAAACTTCTGAAAAAACTGACTCCTGCTTTCTCTTCACTCCTCGATTCCTATTTTCCTCCCACTCCTTTCAAATTTCAGTAATATTCTTCACAATGGTGTTTATTTGAGTTTTCCCGCAGTTGAATTTTTTGGCAAGCTTTCTCACTGAAAGTCCTTTGTCACTTTCTACTGTATAATCACAATTCTTGCCTCGAGATCTAAACACGATAGTCCCTTGTTACTCATGTTTAACAGACAACTGAAATGCTATGGTGGGTACTGTATTTCTGTCTCACTGATTAGCGCCTGTACTGTCTTTTCCTTCTCAAGTTAACTACCTGAGCTCGACCTTATCAGCGACAGTCCGAGTTATGAGTAGAATGATGCAAGAAGGGAAGAAAATCCCCAGGTAACTTGTGAGTCAGCAGTCTCTGGCAGCGTTTCTGGGCAATTAGAATTCTCGGAATAGGCCTATACACCACTAGGTAAAACTGCATTCCGATGTACCTTCTCCCCTTGCACTCGAAATAGTACAATCAATCAAAAGGGATTTCCTATGTCTGAAGAATGGTTTTAAAAGAAAGGATGACGTGGTCCGGCGTAATAAATTGTCCTGCAACGTGTAAAGTGTCCGCTTAAGTTAAGTGGACGGGACAAATAGCGATGATTGCAAGAAATCGGATTTCCCCAGTTTTTATCCTGTTAGGGGTTGTAGGATTTAAAAAAATAGAGCACGACTAAGTAGTATTGTAGTGTAGTCGTATATTAATTACCTTATTGTTGTGTACTATCCCAGACAACATATCCCTCCGTTCATTTATTTTTTTGCAAATAAGTTACTTCATTTTTTTAATTTATAATTTTCCCCCCCGTAAAGAATGGCTAAGGAGCGCGAGTGTACTTATTGTGGGTGTGGTGAGGCATTGAGGGGTATGAGGGAGGAGTTGGAAAGTTTGAGGGAGATAATTAGGATTCTCACAGAAGACAGGAAGGAAGATAGGACTCCCTCAAACAATGTACAGGTTACAGTAGGTGTACAAGAGGGAGGGGAAGGAAAGGGAGGAGTTGTAGAAGACAGGTGGTCTAATGTTCTAAGGGGAAGGAGATTGCAATCCAAGGGCTCTATTCAGGATCAGAATTCAGGACAGGTGTCTGTGCGAAATCGGTACGAGTCACTCCAGGTAGAACAACAGAGGGAAGATGAGGGACAGGGAACTGTTGCTGAGATGCATGGAAGTAGGAGGAAGGGAAAAGGTAGGAAAGGGAAATGTAGAGTAGAGGATAGGAAAAGACAGGTGGAACAGGGTCATGGGAAGGAGAAAAGGGAGGAGGAAGTACCTTCTGCAGCTATCAGGAAAGATAGGGCTGACCAGGAGGGGAGGGGATCAAATGAGGTGGGTAGGGTTGAGGCTCTGGTCATGGGGGATTCCATCGTTAGACACGTGGAGAAAGTGTGTGGAGGAAAGGGAACCAGGGTAGAATGTTATCCAGGAATTAGGTTGAGGCAGATGTTGAGGAAAGTAGAAGAGAGGGAGGAGGGGAAGGAGAAGGTGGTAGTGTTTCACGTTGGTACCAACAACGTAAGGCAAGCTGATATAAGTACCAACATAGTTGGAGATGTGTGGGATCTGGTAAATGCAGCACGGGTGAGGTTTAAGAAAGCGGAGATTGTTATTAGTGGAATACTGTGTAGGAGGGATACTGACTGGAGGGTGATTGGGGATTTAAATGAGACTATGGAGTGGGTATGTGGGAAACTGGGAGTGAAATTTCTAGATCCTAATGGGTGGGTAGGAGATAGGGATCTGCGCTCGGATGGCCTTCATTTAAACCGCAGTGGTACGTATAAGTTAGGAAATTTGTTTGGAAAGGTAATAGGGAGGTACATTCAGGGAAACGGGATGGCCTAGGGAGAGGTGATAAGGGAACAGGGAACTGGAAATCAAGTAGGGATGACATAAAATTGTTAGTGCTGAACTGTAGAAGTATTGTAAAGAAAGGAATAGAATTAAGTAATTTAATAGATATATATTTACGAGATATTGTAATAGGAGTTGAATCATGGCTGAGAAATGATATAATGGATGCAGAAATTTTCTCACGGCGCTGGAGTGTGTATCGTAGAGATAGGATAGGAAAGGTGGGAGGGGGAGTTTTCATTCTGGTGAAAGAAGAATTTGTAAGCTATGAAAAAGTTAAAGATGAGGCACATGAAATTCTAGGTGTAAGGCTCATTTCTAAAGATAATAGGCAACTTGATATATTTGGAGTGAAAAGAAGTAAGTATAAATAACCACCTAATCGATACTTTATTAATGCCTCAGGCAAAATTGAATAAAATTAAAACTTACAGGACATGTTTCGACCACTTAGTGGTCCTCTTCAGCTGTATAAATAAAGAACTGAAAAGAAAAACATTGACAATAAGCACAAATAAAAGTTCTTATCTGTGCTTACTTTTGCAAGTTTCATCTTCAGATTAAGATAGATGTTCGTAATGTTGGTTAGCATTCGAATGCTAACCAAGCAGGAAAGAAGAAATTGAAGGAACTTACTAGAAAATTGAATCTAGCAAAAGAAGACAGCTAAGGATAACATGATGGCAAGCATAATTGGCAGTCATACAAATTTTAGTGAAAAATGGAAGGGTATGTATAGGTATTTTAAGGCAGAAACAGGTTCCAAGAAGGACATTCCAGGAATAATTAATGAACAAGGGGAGTGTGTATGTAAGGATCTTCAAAAGGCAGAAGTATTCAGTCAGCAGTATGTAAAGATTGTTGGTTACAAGGATAATGTCGAGATAGAGGAAGAGACTAAGGCCAAAGAAGTAATAAAATTTACATATGATAACAATGACATTTACAATAAGATACAAAAGTTGAAAACTGGAAAAGCGGCTGGTATTGATCAGATTTCTGGGGATATACTAAAGACAATGGGTTGGGATATAGTACCATATCTGAAGTACTTATTTGATTATTGTTTGGCCGAAGGAGCTATACCAGATGAATGGAGAGTTGCTATAGTAGCCCCTGTGTATAAAGGAAAGGGTGATAGACATAAAGCTGAAAATTACAGGCCAGTAAGTTTGACATTCATTGTATGTAAGCTTTGGGAAGGCGTTCTTTCTGATTATATTAGACATGTTTGTGAAATTAATAACTGGTTCGATAGAAGGCAATTCGGTTTTAGGAAAGGTTATTCCACTGAAGCTCAACTTGTAGGATTCCAGCAAGATATAGCAGATATCTTGGATTCTGGAGGTCAAATGGACTGTATCGCAATTGACATGTCTAAAGCATTTGATAGGGTGGATCATGGGAGACTACTGGCAAAAATGAGTGCAATTGGACTAGACAAAAGAGTGACTGAATGGGTTGCTATATTTCTAGAAAATAGATCTCAGAGAGTTAGAGTAGGTGAAGCTTTGTCTGACCCTGTAATAGTTGAGAGGGGAGTTCCTCAGGGCAGTGTTATCGGACCTTTATGTTTTCTTATATATATAAATGATATGAGTAAAGGAGTGGAATCGGAGGTAAGGCTTTTTGCGGATGATGTTATTCTCTATAGAGTGATAAATAAGTTACAAGATTGTGAGCAACTGCAACGTGACCTCGAAAATATTGTGAGATAGACAGCAGGCAATGGTATGTTGATAAACGGGGCTAAAAGTCAGGTTGTGAGTTTCACAAATAGGAAAAGTCCTCTCAGTTTTAATTACTGCGTTGATGGGGTGAAAGTTCCTTTTGGGGATCATTGTAAGTATCTAGGTGTTAATATAAGGAAAGATCTTCACTGGGGTAATCACATAAATGGGATTGTAAATAAGGGGTACCGATCTCTACACATGGTTATGAGGGTGTTTAGGGGTTGTAGTAAGGATGTAAAGGAGAGTGCATATAAGTCTCTGGTAAGACCCCAACTAGAGTATGGTTCCAGTGTATGGGACCCTCACCAGGATTACCTGATTCAAGAACTGGAAAAAATCCAAAGAAAAGCAGCTCGATTTGTTCTGGGTGATTTCCGACAAAAGAGTAGCGTTACAAAAATGTTGCAATGTTTGAGTTGGGAAGAATTGAGAGAAAGAAGAGCTGCTCGACTAAGTGGTATGTTCCGAGCTGTCAGCGGAGAGATGGCGTGGAATGACATTAGTAGACGAATAGGTTTGAATGGCGTTTATAAAAGTAGGAAAGATCACGATATGAAGATAAAGTTGGAATTCAAGAGGACAAACTGGGGCAAATATTCATTTATAGGAAGGGGAGTTAGGGATTGGAATAACTTACCAAGGGAGATGTTCAATAAATTTCCAATTTCTTTGAAATCATTTCGGAAAAGGCTAGGAAAGCAACAGATAGGGAATCTGCCACCTGGGCGACTGCCCTAAATGCAGATCAGTATTGATTGATTGATATTGATTGAGGTAACAGCAGATGGCTTCTGACTTCAACTCAATGGTTTTTTCAGGAATTTCAAGTTTAACAGTGGTATGTGCAGACATCAGGTAATTACAGCATCAGACATGTTATGCAAAAATAACATGAAGAAGAATGTAATCAGCAGCGATATCATAGTTCAAGTCAAGTTCATGCCAATAGTTTTCTTTATTTAGATCAAATTTTCTGTATATGTAACAACAAATCTTACAATGTATATTTTTAGTGATAAATTAAAGTATGGCAATGCTAGTTCATTGTGACGTATAGTCATAAATTCAGTTTTCTTTTAATAATAATAATAATAATAATATTATTATTATTATTATTATTATTATTATTATTATTATTATTATTATTATTATTATTAAGTGATTCTATTTCCAAGTATAATCCTCATTGTGGAAATGCATCCATAATCTACAGTTGTCCTGATCCTTATTCCTGTATATTGCCAGATGTGTGAGTTTAATTAATAGTAAGAGTAGTGGTAGGCGTAGTTGCAACATCTGTGTACAAAAAGCAGCAGTCTAATTACCAGTCAATGTAGTGAACTTTTGGTTCAGTTATATTACTATCTTGATAAGAGTTCTAAAAAGCAAAACACGTTGAAAATATATCAGGCTTTTTGTGGCACAGAGGGTCACAAAATTTTGAAATATGTCATTACTCGTTGGCTCTGGCTTCTTCAGTCTATACTGGAATCGCTTATGGTTCTGAAGACTAAAATGTTATTTCCCGGGGAAGTATGTTTCAAGAAAACCTACACTGGAAAGCAGCTGCTAGATGTGAAACAAGCTACAAAGAAATTTTTAAACACAGAACTGGTAATGAGCAAATGTTATTGTGTAATATGATGCACTTTAGAATAGATTGTTGTTGGAAAGGGCAAACAGGGTGCTTTGGATTTGACTCGTAAACGTTTTGAGGGGGGCAGTGCGCAGGTTAAAAATGGGATTACTGATAACCCACTTCAAAGGTTGGCACTTCTGCTGGGAATATCATGGATGAACATGGAAACCTGGTCTTAGAAGTGAAGCAAAAACTTAGTTTGGGAGTCATATTTTCAAAAACTCTTCAAGGATGAAGAGCATCCACAGTAGCCAGAACTGGGTGTCACTGAAGGTCCTGAAATAATCACATCCGGGGTCAAGTGAGCAATCAGACTTGCCAAAAGCAGAAAATCTGCAGGGCTGGATAATATCCCTGTGGAAAGGTCATGGAGTAGGAATGCATCAAAACATTAACAAAGCTGTACGATAGAGTGTATGTCGTCACGACAAAATGATCAATGCACCAAAGAGCACAGGGGTGAATGGAAAAGATACCTGTATAATCCAAAACCTCATCCCTGTAGACTGGCTGAGATCTACCTTGCCAAAGAGAGTGAGTGCCAAAGAATGTAGCAACTCTAGAACAATCAGCATTATGAGTCACATCTTGAAAGTGTTCCTCAGTTATTTACAGTAAAATTTTTCAGAAATGTGATGAAAATGTGGGCAGAATCTCAATTTGGATTCGGGAAGTCTGGTCATCTGTGATGACTTGTTTGGAATTCAAGTGGTGTTCAACCATTGCAGGGATGTCAACTGCGATGTGTATACCTGTTTCTGGTACTTCTCCAAGGCCTTTGATAGGTCTTTTCACGATAAAATGATCAATGTTCTGAAGAGCACAGGGGTCGATGTGAAAGACACCTGTATAATCCAAAATACCTGCTGTAGTCAAGAAGTGACTGTAGGCATCAATAACAAGCTCTTGGAGCCAGTCACGGTCACTAGAGGCTTGCGACAGGGTTTTGTTTAGTCGCCACTGCTGTTCAACCTATATTCTGAGAAAATGTTTAGAGAAGTGTTCAGCGATGTCTCAGATGTAATAAAGGTGAATGGTGAAGTAATCAACAATATACAGTATGCATAGGATACCGTACTCATTGCTGACAATATTGATGGACTGCAAAATCTCTGACAAGGTGTGCCATGCTAGCCTTCAATACGGCTTTGATATCAATGTAAAAAAAAAAAAAAAAATACACGACATACATGGTCAACAGCAAGCATGAAGTGCCACAGTGTATACTCAAGGCTAACGGTCGACCAGTTGACATGGTAACTAAATTCGCCTACTTGGTGGTTACGTTAAGCGAAGACTGGGATCCTTCTTCAGAAATCAGATGTCTCACAGAACGAGCAAGAAGTATCTTCATTAAGATGGAAAAAATGCTACACAGTCTTGACCTCAGCCTAAACTTGAAGAGGCAGATAGTGAGATGGTAAGCCTACTCTACACTTCTTTACGGTGTTGAAGCTAGGGCACTAACCTATGCCATGGAGAAGAAAATCCAATCCTTTGAAATGTGAATCTACGGGAGCCTGTTCAAGATTACGTGGGTCCAACATGTCCAATGACGAAGTCCTTCGATGTATGTGTTGTCAGCCTGAACTCGTGTTTACCGTAAAGAAGAGCAAACTGCGGCATCTATGGCATATAATGTGAAAGGAGTCAAAGTACCACCTCCTGCAGCTCCTCTTGTGAGGAGAGATCAATGAAAGAAGAGGACCTGAGAAGAGGAGGATTTCTTGGCTGGATAACGTGTACAAATGGCGCGACATGACTTCTGAGGGGCTCTTCAGAGCTGTTGTATTAAGACATCGCGGTGGTGACTGCCGACATCTGCAAGAGATAAGGCTAGAAGAAAAAGTACCGGGCGAGTTGGCCGTGCAGTTAGTAGTGCGCAGCTGTAAGCCTGCATCTAGGAGATAGTGGGTTTGAACCCCACTGTCGGTAGCCCTGAAGATGGTTTCCCGTGGTTTCCCATTTTCACACTGATGTATCCACAAAGACGCACACAATATGCTGTCAGTTGCTACACTTATTTCACCTTAACTTCACACAAACATACACATAACCTAATCAACCGCAGTCATAAACAAAATACATCAACAAACTGCCATCTTTAACAAATGCCTACCACTAAGCACATGCCACACGGAGATCACAACCTTAAAACACAGTTGAAACAGTTGCTGCTGACTAGCATGTCTGCCTAAACACAGCATGAGGTTACAAGTATACTCCTGTTAAACCATAACTCTTACTAAACAATAACTGCTTTCTACCATCAAGACCACCTCTTTATATATATGCCTGGCCAGGCTTCTAGAAAGATATATTTCTCATAAATTCTGGAGTGCTTAAGGCCCAGATATAATATAGTAATAGTAATAGTAATATGTTTTATTTATCCTGGCAAAGTTAGGGATGTACTCCCTTTCTTACACTTAACCAGTCTTAACCTAGAACACTTAATAATAACTACTGATGACAATAATATGATAATATGGACAATAGTAACAGTAATACCATTAACAAAAGTAACCACACTTAAAAAAAAAAAGATCATATCATCTATATAATATAAATCGTACGTAAAGTGCAGAATATAATTATGAATAATGAGTACTAAGAGTATAATTATGAATAATGAGTACTAAGAATATAACTATGAATAATGAGTACTAAGAATATAATTATGAATAATGAGTACTAAGAATATCATTATGAATAATGAGTACTATAACAACTACTTAAGAAAAAGTTTAGAAAATATATACATTTCTACAGTACACCGAAATATCGCCTTCAGTTGAGAGGTGAAGAGAAGGATTAGTAAGAAGTAGAAGTAGAGGAAGAAGAAGAATATCTGTGAAAGGAAGAGGGAAATGATGATGAAGAGGCGGTAGGAGTAGGTGTTTTCAGGTCATAATTTGATGATTCATGCATGTTTACCTAGTATTTCGACACAGGCATGTTTAAAAGCTAAGCTGCTGGACATGCTTCTGACGTCCACTGGTAAGAGATTCCATTGTCGGGCTGCGGTAACGGTGAATGATTTCGTGTAGATTGCTGTTCTGTGTACAGGAAGGGATAAACACATGGTGCTGCAGGATCGGGTATTTTTGTTATGGTCTGTGGAGAGGAGCTTCATTCGATCACGGAGATAGGCTGGTTGAGAACTTTTAAGAATAGTATGCAAGAAGCAAAGAGTATGAAGTGTGCGTCGTTCTTGCAGGCGAAGCCACCCGAGCCGCATGTAAGACGGTGTGACATGGTCAGCGTAACGAAGTCCACAGATAAATCTTACACAGGCATTCTGAGCGCACTGTAATTTCCTTCCCCAGTCTACTCCTAGGTTGTTATAAACTATGTCGCAATAATCAAAATGAGGTAATGCGAGTGATTCAACAAGAATTTTCTTTAGTTTAAAAGGGAAAGTTAATTTGAATTTACTGAGACAGCGCAGCGTTCCGTATATTTTCCTACACACAGATATAGTTTGGGCAGACCAGGAAAGATGTTCGTCAAATATTATGCCAAGATTTCTAACATTTTGGCTATACTGTATGGGAGTACCACTTATGGACAACTGTGGTAACGCTGTTCGATTGAGCTTGCAAAGTAATTTAGGGTAACCAATAATTATTGCCTGGGATTTTGATGGATTTAATTTTAAACCGTGATTTCTGGCCCATATATCTATGGTCATCAAGTCTTCATTCAAGTGACGTGTTTCTGAGTGTAGGTTTTCGGGTTTGCTGTGTATATATATCTGTAGGTCATCAGCGTATAAGTGGTATTTACAGTGTTTTAATCCGGAAGATATGCCATTTATATACAAAGAGAAATACAGAATATTCTACAGAGTTCTCGTCTACCGAGTGCCATTGTGGATGTTACAGTGTGTTTCACAATTCTGTAGTGAATTACAAATCATATATACAGGTAACAATAAATTACATACAGGTTCTTACATTACCTAAACTCATATAAATATATACAACAAATGTTACATAACATCACCTCACAAATAATGCGATCGTAAACTAATAATGATACCAATAAGTGGATGTAGATCACAAGTCATAGTAATAATAATCATAATCGTAAAATAATAATAATAAATCAAGCTCTATACTTGCATTATTTACCCGTGGGTGAGAGAATATTGTTTTCAAGTTATATCAGTTTATCACACTTGCGTCATCACCAGGCAGATGCTGGGGCTGTACCGTAATTAAGGCCACGGCCGCTTCTTTCCCACTCCTAGGCCTTTCCTATCCCATCGTCGCCATAAGACCTATCTGTGTCGGTGCTACATAAAGCAACTAGCAAAAAAAAAGAATGATCTAAATCATGAAACTTGGTCAGTGCCCTTAAAAAGTTAATAGGCTGGATTCCTGTCCTTCACAAAGCTGATTTACCCTTCTCTACCAAGGGGGTGTGCTATTAAGGCCAGTGTTTGGAGGTCATTGCTCTCTTCCCCTCACTGAGTCAGTGTTGTTTCATATGTCTGTCTGTTGAGGATTCAACCAGCCTTATGGCTCATGACGCAGCAAAAAATAATTATTGGTCTGTAACACAGTAATAAAGAAATTAAATTACTGAAGGTGTGATTAATAAATAGCAGGAACCATTATAGACTAAGTTTTGTGTGGAGAAAGTCCAATAACTGTTTAATAATAATAATAATAATAATAATAATAATAATAATAATAATAATAATAATAATAATAATAATAACAATAACAATAATAATAATTTTGCAACACACTAGTTACATTTATGTTTTATGGAGATGTCAATTTGCTGGACTTCGGGGACACAGGATTTCTTTTATGTACCATTAAGTACATTGACATATGACTGGTGTATTTGAGCCCCTCTCTTTACCTCATGACTGAGCCACGATTTAACTGTTGAGAATGATAGCAGCCTACTACCTGAGCTACACAACCAAGTTGTTCTTTTTTACATACATCATCATAGATGGTTGTTGGTTGTGCCTTTCAGCGTTCAGTCTGCGTCTGTGAATTTACTAATCACTGCCATAATCCTCTATTTATAACTAGTTCTGTGGCCTTGTTTAGGTCTATACCTCTTATCATTAAATTGTTAGAAACTGCATCTAACCATCGTCGTCTTGTTCTCTATCTACTCTCGAGTCTATTGAACTCTCAGGTAACCTACCGTCCTCCATTCGCCTTACATGACTCCACCACCAAAGCCGGTTTATGCATACAGCTTCATCCATCGAGTTCATTCCTAACTTAGCCTTTGTCTTCTCATTCTGAGTAACTTCCTGCCATTGTTCCCACCTTTTTTGCCAGCAATCGTTTTCTCTACTTTCATGTCTTGTTACATCTAGCTTATGAATAAGATATCCTGAGTCCACCCAGCTTTCACTTCTATAAAACAAAGTTCCTCTGAAAACAGACCGATGTAAAGATAGTTTTATCTGGGAGCCGACTTCCTTCTTACAGAATACTGTTGATGGCAACTGCGAGTTCACTGTATTAGCTTTACTGCACCTTCATTAATTCTTGCTTACTGTGCTACCATCCGGGGAGAACACACATCCTAAATACTTGAAATTATCTACCTGTTCCAGCTTTGTGTCCCCAATGTAACATTCACTCCTCTTGGATTTCTTATCTATCAATTTAGTCTTAGAAAGGCTAATTTTCATACCATACTAATTGAACCTATTTTCAAGTTCCGTGATGTTAGACTGCAGGTGTTCAGTCCAATCTGCCATTAAGACCAAGTCATCAGCATGGGCCAGACTACTTACTACATTTTAACCTAACTGAATCCCTCCATGCAACTTTAATACCTTTCAGCAGATGATCCATGTGAACTGTGAACAACAAAGGTGAATGATTACAGCCTTATCTAACCCATGTAAGTACCTTATACAAGGATCTAATTCTGCCATCAATTCTCACTGCAGCCAAATTGTCCTCATAAATGCCTTTGATTTTCTTTGACAATTTACCCTTCATTTCATAATCCCCCAGTAAGGCAAACATCTTTTCCCTCAGTACTCTTCTCTAGATCTATGAAACGTAAACATAACTGTCTATTCCTCTCGTAGAATTTTTCAATTACGTGGCGCATACTAAAAATCTGATCCTGACAGCTCCACTGTGGTCCGAAAGCACACTGGTTTTCATCCAACTTACTCTCAACCACTGATTGCACCCTGCCTTCCAAGACACCAGTGAACACCTTGCCTGGTATACTGATCAAGTGAGATACCTCAAACCGAGCTCGATAGCTGCAGTCGCTTAAGTGCGCCCAGTATCCAGTATTTGGGAGATAGTGGGTTCAAACCCCGCTGTCGGCAGCCTTGAAGATGGTTTTCTGTGGTTTCCCATTTTATCTTTATTACTCTATGAAGCCATTTCATCCCTGCCTTCCCACTATACATCTCAATTTCAGGTCTAATTTCATCTATTCCTGCTGCTTTATGGCAGTGGAGTCTTACCACACATCAAGCATAATTTCACCAACATCATTGTTCTCCTCCCCATGACCTTGTTTGTTTGCGACATCACCAGGAAGATTTCCTTTTACATTGAGAATATTTTGAAATATTCCTTCCACCTCTCCAGTGATTCCCTGAGATTTATTATGAGTTCACCTGATTTACCAAACAGTATTAATTTCCTTTTTCCCTCCCTTCCTAAGATTCTTTATTACCTTCCAGAAAGGATTCTCTGCTGCTTGTCCTAGCCTTTCCAGGTTATTACCAAAATCTTCCTTCGAAATCTTGGATTCAGCTATTATTTGTTTCGCTTTTTCATTCCTTTGCATACAATTCTCTGCCGGTATCAGTCCTTCTTTGGAGCCATTTGTGATATGCCTTCTTTTTACATTTACAAGCTTCTCTCACTTTATCATTCCACCAAGATGTTCGCCTTTTCTCATCTTTGTACAAAGTTGTTTCTAGGCATTCCCTTGCTGTTTCTACTACAGCTTCCCTTTATGCCACCCATTCTCTTTCTATATCCTGAACCTTCGTACTGTCCACTGTTTGGAACTTTTTACTATTCGTATCCATGTACGTCTAATTTTCTTGTCCTGGAGATTTTCTTCCCATATTCATCTGCAGACAGATTTCACTTTTTCTGTCCTAGGCCTAGAGATAGTTCTCTACTGATTGGATAGTGATCTGTATCATGAAAAATTCCTTGGAATACCTGCACATTCCTAGCAAATTTCCTGAACTCGGTCTGTTATGATATATTCTATTATGGATTTGGTGCCCTTACCCTCCCATGTGTAGCATTGATTAGCCTTATGCATGAAGAATGTAGTCCTGACTGCTAATACCATATTAACACAGAAGTCTAGCAAAAGCTTCCCATTCCATTTACCTTCCATATCTTTCCCACATTTACCAATTACCCTTTTGTATCCTTCAGTTTAATTTCCAATTCTCGCATTGAAATCACCCATTAGCACTATCCTTTCCTTGCTGTTGGCTCTGACTATGATGTCACTCAATGTTTCATAAAACTTGTCAACTTCATTCTCATCTGCACCCTCACACGGCGGTACATTGAGACAATTCTCGTCGTAATTTCTCCAGCTGCCAAATCTACCCACAGCATTAGCTCATTTACATGCCTAAGCGAAACTGTGTTGCGTGCAATCATCATTTCCCTTTATCCAGGTGTAGCCGGGTAGGGGCAAATATGATTCCTCTCCACTTACTTCGGTCTTTCCATCACTCCTCCTCCAATACTGTGTCCCAGTCCAGGTTTCTTTCTGTAATACTGCGTTGGATTGTGTACTTCCATCTCAATCATGGTCGTCCACGGCCTCTCCTTGCATTTGCATTTCCATCACCTCTTTTGGCATTCTTTCGTCACTCATTCGCTTTATGTGCCCAAACCATCTTAGTTGGCTCTTCTCTAATCTGTCATTCATTTTTTCCATTCCAGTTTTTTTTCCCAGATTTTCTCATTCTTTATTTTGTCTCTTCTACTCTTCTGTACCATACTCCTCAAGAACTTCATTTCGGCTGCCTGTATTCGACTCTCATCCTTCTTTGTCATTGTCCAAGTTTCTGCACTGTAAGTTGTTATGGTTACGTAATACATCTTGTACATACTTTCCTTTGCTTCCATTGGCATATCTTTGTCCTATAACATGTTTCTTACACTATGATAGAAACAACTTCCAGCTTGAATCCTCTTACTAATCTCAGCATCGCCGGGCTGAGTGGTTCAGACGGTTAAGGCGCTGGCCTTCTAACCCCACCATGACAGGTTTGATCCTGGCTCAGTCCGGTGGTATTTGAAGGTGCTCAAGTACGACAGCCCCGTGTTGGTAGATTTACTGGCACGTAAAAGAATGCCTGCGGGACTAAATTCCGGCACCTCGGCGTCTCCGAAGACCTTAAAAAGTAGTTAGTGGGACGTAAAGCAAATAACATTATTATTATTATTATTATTATTATTATTATTATTATTATTATTATTATTATTATTATTATTATTATTATTATTAATCTCAGCATCAAGTCGAGCATTCTCAATTAATTCACTTCCCAGATATTTGAACGTTTCCACTACTTCCAGGGGCTTGTCTGCAAATCTAATCTGGCATTTCCCTTCTTTCTCCCCTATAGTCATAACAAGAGTTTTACTCTTTTCTGCACTAATTTTCAATCCACATTCTTCGATATTCCCATTCACCACATCCAACTGTTCTTGAACCTTCCTGTCGTCTTCTCCCCAAATCACAATATCATCTGTAAATAACATGATGTTCATTTGTCATCCTCCATATGCTGCCTTCGCTGTTCTCATGTCATCCATTACTAATGTAAACAGGATTGGTGATAGAACACTTCCCTGTCTCAGCCCACTAGTTATTTTGAACCAACTTGTCCTGCCAACTTGTGTTTGCACGCAACTACAGCATTCCTTGTACATTGCCATGATCATTTTTATTAATCCCTGTCCAATTCCTTTTTACTCCAGACTGTCCCAAACTTTAGTCCTGGGGACACTGTCATATGCCTTTTCAATGTCAATGAATGTCATCACCATATCATTCCTGTACTCCCATTGCTTTTCAATTAGTTGTCTCATAATGAAAATAGGCTCTATTGTTGACCTTCCACTTCTGAAACCAAACTGATTTTCCTGTATCTGATTCTCAACCCATATCCTACTTTCCAGTATCCTCTACATAATATTAGCAACATGGCATATTAGAGTAATTCCCGTGTAGTTCTTCAATGCTTTCTTATGGCCTTTCTTGAAAATTTAGATGATTATTCCTTTTTTCCAATCATCAGGGACCTCCTTATTCTCCCAGACAATCCTGAGAACCCGATATGTCCACTGCAGGCCTACAGCTCCAGCTGCCTTTATCATCTCCACTGAAATTTCATCTATTCCAGCAGTTTTTTTTCATTTTTCATCTTTCTTACTGCCATTTCAATTTCATTCATTGTAATTTTTTTTATCCATTTCTTCATCAACTAATTGCCTTTCCTGGTTGTCCATTGAATGAATGTCATCAGTTCTTATGTTCAGCAACTTCTGAAAATACTCTCTCCATCTATTTCTTATTTCTTCTGGCTTTGTTAATATTATGCCGTCTTCAACCTTCACAAATCTGGTGTTTACTTGATCGCTCTTTTCATTTCTTAGGATACCATACAGTAATTTCTTGCTGCCCTGCATATCATCTCTCAATTTTTCTGTGAATAAGGCCCAGCTTTTCCTCTTTTCTTCCTCCACTACTTTCTTGGTCAAATTCTTTGCCTCCACATGTTTTCTTCTATTATCCGCACACTTTATGTTGGTGCATTTACACCCTAGTGCTGAATCGGTCGACCTCGGCGATCTTCGAGATTCGTACTGGCAACCTTTGAAACACAAACTATGAATCGCTTAAGCATCGTTGTGTGACATCTGGCGTACACTTTACGTACTAGTACTGTTGTTGTTTACACAACAAAGCCAAAGTATAGAATTCATGCTAGGAACAAGATTCGCATCGAGAAATGTTTTATAATGTTATATAATGTGTATGTGACATAGTTGTTGGCTTAAGATGATAACGGTTTAGAAACTTTGTATCGATCGATCATATTCTTGATTCAATTCAGATTTCATTTTCCTTCGGTTGGTAGCACTATCGATACCGGGACACCTCCCTCCTTACTCCTCACCCCCGTACACAAATGCACCAACATAAAGTGTGCGGACTATACTTTCTTCAGTCTTAGATGATTTCCATGCTATTTTCTTTTCCTTCACTTTAATCTTTACCGTATCATTCCACCAGTGTGTCTCTTTGTCTTTCACATTTCCTGATGTTCTCCCACGTACCTTTTCTGCACATCCACCCCCTGTGGGTGGGGGACACAGACGAAGAATACACCACGGTATCCCCTGCCTGTCGTAAGAGGCAACTAAAAGGTGCAACCTAGGCACGGACATGGATTGTAGTTTGATATCATCTGTTGGACCTCCTCTGGGCTGAATACATTCACAGGTAATCTTTGCTTGTCGTAGAAGGCGACTAAAATGGTCATGTGGCTATGGTACCCTCTTTATTTTTTTATTGCTTTTTGAGGGTTAGTTGTAGTCCTATTCAAAATTTTTGATGTGCGTGCTGCTCAGCTCGAAAGCCCGTGCAGTAACCACCCAGATGGTGGCTGGGAGCGTCATGTAACCTTTGCAATAGTATCCGCTTGACAACACAGGTCTCCGCACAGCTGAATGCCAGAAGGATATATTATTTTTTTTAAAATTTTTTTCTCTATCTTTAGTGCTCTTTACACGCTGTGGGGTACATGCTATTGCGGATGACTGGAGGAAGGGAGTTCTAGTGCTCATTGCCTCAGTCATCCCGTAGTAGGAATCTTCCAACATCGGACCCCGGGCAGTACTGGCTATGACCAGGTGGGTATTGCCTTGGCTGCTTAGTTCAGCTACAGAGACCCCTGATTGGAGTGGGTAGCATTCGGGGAGGATGATTTCAGGCATGGCATCGAAACAACTTCCGCCTGCCTCCTCGGGTAGTTCGCTACCCAAGTCTTTACAATTTGATTCCTTAAGGGGTGCAACCCCTTCGGAATGAGCGCAGCATATTAGTCTGGGTTCCAGCTTCCCTAGGTTCCTGGTTGATACCAGAACCGATGGGCAAGATTTTAGGTTGGACAAATCAATTCTTTTCAGTCGACAAATCGAAGGTGGATACGGTGAACTTGAGGATCTAAAGAAAATGTGCAATGGTGGTTTGCTTCTGAAGACGAGCACCGTGCTCCAGGCAGCTTGGTTGCTTAAGTGCGACCACTTTGGCGAAATCCCCATCAAAGTGGAAGAGCACAAAAGCTTGAATGTGGTTCGTGGAGTTATTTTCCACCGTGATCTTGTTCTGAACACTGACAATGAATTGATGGAAGACATGAAGCACCGTGGGATGGCACATATCCAGCGCATCATGCGCAAAGTCAACGGTGAAGACGTTGCAACGGGTGCGTTCATAGTCTCCTTCAAATTGTCAGTGTTGCCAGAGAAAGTCAAGGTAACAACATATCATTGCGATGTGAGGCCGTACACCTGCCTCCTATGCGATGCTATCAACGCCGGAGATTCGGACATGGTATCTCGTTGTTGGAATCCCTCCAGTGTGGTAGTTGTGGAAGAGAAGCTTATGGCGCGGAATAGTGCACAACTCCATGTATGTGCGCTATCTGCCCTGGTCTTCATTTTCCTCGAGATCGGAACTGTCTGGTATTCCTGGGTGAGAAGAAGTTCCAGGAGATTAAGACCCTGGATGGTCCTTCCTACCAGGAAGCGCATCGTAATTTTAATTCTCTGAATGCACCGGCCAAGACACTAGACTTGAGCATGATAGCACAGTCTCTCCCAGGTTCGTCCATTACAACTGGAACACCTTCCCAGAAGATCGCTGGGCCCAAGGTGGCAGACATCTCCTTCCCCTATGAGGTCTGCAAAAGTCGCACCTAAGCCTGCAGAGGTGTAGCTGAGTCTGCGCCAGTGGGTTTTCCTCCTGAAAAACCTGTGCGCTCCCCTCGTAGGAAGAAACCCTGCCCCTGGACTACGTCGAAGAAATTCAAGGCATGCATCACCTCGTCTGGCACTGTTTCAATGGAATTGTAACGGTTATGATAGGCACCTTGCTGAGCTGGGCCACCTCATTCGCGAGTATTTGGCAAGTATAGTCTGTATTCAGGAAACAAATTTCAGACAAGGTCATCATACGATCTTGAGAAATTTTAGACTATACTTGACAGAAGGACATTATGCTGACCGGACTTCCGCTGGCGTTGGCATTTTTGTCCGTTCTGATACCTACAGCGAAGAGATTCCACTAAGAACCCCGCTGGAGGCTGTAGCAGTTCGCGTTCCGCTACCTATCATAGCAACAGTGTGTAATGTTTATTTTCCACCAGGTCAGCCTCTTAGCATAAATGATGTCACTGATCTTATAGATCAGCTTCCCCCTCCCTTCCTCTTATTGGGTAATTTTAATGCCCATTACCCCGTATGGGGTTCTGAAGCGCCTTGCCCCAAGGGAAGGGAGTTGGAAACATTAGTAACAGAGCTGGATTTATGTCTTTTGAACACAGGTGAACCAACTCATTTCAGTGTATGTTACCGCACATACTTTCGCATAGACTTAAGTCTATGCAGCCGAATGTTGGTTCCGCTGTTTCGGTGGAATACACACGATGATCTCTGTGACAGACATTTTCCCATTATTCTTACTTTGCTAAAACAAAATTATATCGAGGCTCCTCCTCGATGGATTCTTAAACATGCTGATTGGCCAAAGTTCACATCCCTAGCTGTCTTTAACGACAAGACAAGGCAGACCGTAGACGGCGAAATAACTTACATAACATAAGTTATCCTTGCTGCTGCTGAGGAGTCCATTCCCTGCTTCTCAGGGACTCCTCGCAGAAAACTCATTCCTTGGTGGAACGAAGACATTGCAGCAGCTGTCAAAGAACGCCGTCGCACTCACAAACGTTATCATAGGCAGCGTACTGTGGCCAACTTGGTAACATTTAAAAAAACTCCGTGCTAAGGTGCAAGTTCTTATTCACCAAAGTAAGAAAGCTTTGTGGGAGAGATGTGTCGTCTATGACGTCACATACTCCATCTCAAGTGTGGACTAAGCTTCGACGTATTTCAGATATACAAAGATCCTCCACTGTACCGGAAATTTCCATTGCAGGCAGTATCATCACTGAGACTAAACTTCGACGTATTTCAGGTATTCAGGGATCATCCACTGTGCCGGGAATTTCCATTGCAAGCAGTATCGTCACTGAACCACTCTTGATTGCTAATCATCTAGGTAGCCATTTCGCGGATGGGAAGTCATCATCAAAATCAAATCAATCAATACTGATCTGCATTTAGGGCAGTCGCCCAGGTGGCAGATTCCCTATCTGTTGCTTTCCTAGCCTTTTCCGAAATGATTTCAAAGAAATTGGAAATTTATTGAACATCTCCCTTGGTAAGTTATTCCAATCCCTAACTCCCCTTCCTATAAATGAATATTTGCCCCAGTTTGTCCTCTTGAATTCCAACTTTATCTTCATATTGTGATCTTTCCTACTTTTATAGATGCCATTCAAACCTATTCGTCTACTAATGTCATTCCACGCCATCTCTCCGCTGACAGCTCGGAACATACCACTTAATGGAAATTCTAAGTTCCCATGAAGGGAATTAGATTCTTTTCCACCAATAGAGCATATCAAAAATCAGATGGAAGGCTTTTCCGGCATTTGCTCTATTAACCAGCGTTTCGTCTTAGGTCTGACACTAGACTCTTCAGAGTGGGATGTGTTAGACCCTACCCACTGACGCTGGGGTGTATGCAGGTGAACTTATCAGAAGCTTATTTATGAAGCACAGTCTGATAACTGCATACGGGAGATAAAACTCCACAATGGAATTAATGCCCGCCTAGCAATTCCAAATGGAAATTCTAAGTTCCCATGAAGGGAATTAGATTCTTTTCCACCAATAGAGCATATCAAAAATCAGATGGAAGGCTTTTCCGGCATTTGCTCTATCTAATTCCCTTCATGGGAACTTAGAATTTCCATTTGAAATTGCTAGGCGGGCATTAATTCCATTGTGGAGTTTTATCTCCCGTATGCAGTTATCAGACTGTGCTTCATAAATAAGCTTCTGATAAGTTCACCTGCATACACCCCAGCGTCAGTGGGTAGGGTCTAACACTTCCCACTCTGAAGAGTCTAGTGTCAGACCTAAGACGAAACGCTGGTTAATAGAGCAAATGCCGGAAAAGCCTTCCATCTGACATACCACTTAGTCGAGCAGCTCTTCTTCTTTCTCTCAGTTCTTCCCAACCCAAACATTGCAACATTTTTGTAACGCTACTCTTTTGTCGGAAATCACCCAGAACAAATCGAGCTGCTTTTCTTTGGATTTTTTCCAGTTCTTCAATCAGGTAATCCTGGTGAGGGTCCCATACACTGGAACCATACTCTAGTTGGGGTCTTACCAGAGACTTACATGCACTCTCCTTTACATCCTTACTACAACCCCTAAACACCCTCATAACCATGTGCAGAGATCGGTACCCTTTATTTACAATCCCATTTATGTGATTACCACAGTGAAGATCTTTCCTTATATTAACACCTAGATACTTACAATGATCCCCAAAAGGAACTTTCACCCCATCAACGCAGTAATTAAAACTGAGAGGACTTTTCCTATTTGTAAAACTCACAACCTGACTTTTAGCCCCGTTTATCAACATACCATTGCCTGCTGTCCATCTCACAATATTTTCGAGGTCACGTTGCAGTTGCTCACAATCTTGTAACTTATTTATCACTCTATAGAGAATAACATCATCCGCAAAAAGCCTTACCTCCGATTCCACTCCTTTACTCATATCATTATATATATAAGAAAACATAAAGGTCCGATAACACTGCCCTGAGGAACTCCCCTCTCAACTATTACAGGGTCAGACAAAGCTTCACCTACTCTAACTCTCTGAGGTCTATTTTCTAGAAATATAGCAACCCATTCAGTCACTCTTTTGTCTAGTCCAATTGCACTCATTTTTGCCAGTAGTCTCCCATGATCCACCCTATCAAATGCTTTAGACATGTCAATCGCGATACAGTCCATGTGTCTGGCTCTGGGAATTACCATCGTGATTTCCTCGCAGTGAAGCGGGAGGCAGAATGTTATCATCTTAGTTTTGGCACTCAAGCTTCAGAGGACTATAACGTGCCCTTTACGGAGTGGGAACTCCGCAGCCCGTTGGTGCTTTGCAAGGGCACGTCTCCTGGGCCAGACAATGTCCATAACCAGATGTTGAAACACCTTAGTGCGGATAGTCTATTATATCTCTTTCAAGTGTTCAGTCGAATCTGGATAGAGGGTGAGTTTCCGTCTGAGTGGCGAGAGGGTATAGTCATTTCAGTCCTCAAGCCTGACAAAAATCCTAAGTATGCAGGAAGCTGTAGACCTATTTGTCTCACTAACTGTTTATGTAAGCTATTTCAGAGGATGGCAAATCGCCAACTTGTGTGGTGTTTGGAGAAACAAGGACTTTTGTCCGAGTACCAATGTGGTTTTTGAGCCACTCGTTCGACCACTGACCACCTGGTACGCTATGGAGAGTTCTATCCAGGATGCATTTCTCCGCAAACAGCATTTGGTGGCTGTTTTCTTCGACTTAGAAAAGGGCTATGACACCACATGGCGATATGGTATCCTTTCGGTCCTGCATCAATGGAGATTCCGAGGTAACTTGCCGGTATTTATTGCAAATTTTTTGTCCCTCCGACTATTCCGTATCCGAGTTGGGAGTGCATATTCGGATACAAAGTTCAAGAAAATGGAGTCCCACAGGGATTGGTTCTTAGTGTCACTCTGTTTGCAATTGCCATAAATTGTATTGTCGCTGCTGCTGGTTCAGCAGTAATACAATCACTATATGTGGACGATTTTGCTCTGCATTATAGCTCGCATAATACGGCAGTCGCAGAGCGGCAATTACAGCAAGCTATTAGGAGAGTGGAACGATGGACTTTAGAACATGGCTTTCGAGTTTCAAGCAAGAAGACCACTGTTGTCCATTTTTACCGGTAGTGCACTCTTTATGCGGATCCTGAGCTTTTCTTAGAGAATGGTGCTCTTCCTGCAGTTGACACCGATTTCTTGGGCTCCTTTTTGATAGCAAATTATTGTGGGAGCCACATGTGCAGCAGTTGAAATTACAATGCACCAAGAAGTGAATATCTAGAAGTTTCTTAGCAGCACAAATTGGGGTGCAGACCGCATGGTGTTCCTACGACTTTATAGGGCACATATATTATTCAGGTTAGACTACGGCAGTGCCCCATTGCTAGCCTGCTCGCTGAATCTGGTGTGCCGCCTTTACGCCTGAGGTGCCAGCAAATGCTTCTGTCCTATGCTACAAATTTGCGACAGATGCCACTTTACCCATACTATCCTTGCGTATTTCACAATGGAAACCGTCTGCTGTACGATGCTCATCCTTGAGCAACTCGGCCGGTTGGAATACGCTTGAAATAATCCTGGATCTGCATTCTGACCTGAAGGAAAACATGGACCCTTCGATTTATCGGAGGCTCTTTCTGTCCATTGTTGGCCAGTTTCCAGGTTCAGTCGTCGTTTACACGGATGGTTCAAGGACAGAAATGAAGGTGGGCTGTGCGTTCGTTGTCAACACTGATAGGTTTATTTTTGCTCTCCCGGAAACCTGTAGTGTGTACACAGCAGAGCTCTATGCTATCTGTGAAGCTCTGAGTTACGCACTGTCCGATGAGTGTCGACACTTTCTTCTGTGTACTGACTCCTTGAGCTCGCTACAGTCTATTGATACCTGTTTCCTTTGGCAACCTCTGGTGCAGCGGATCCAGGACCTGCTGGCCGGGTGTTCGGATGCCGGCACCAGAATCACTTTCATGTGGCTCCTCGGCCACATAGGTATAGAGGGAAATGAGTTAGCCGATAAGGCTGCCAAGGAGGCAGTTATACTGCCCCCTTTGCCTTACAAGGTTCCAGCAAGTGATTTTTGCACTCAGCTGAGACATCTGGTTATGTCCCATTGGGAGATGAAGTGGCAGGCCATTCCATTTCCAAATAAGCTGAGAGCGATGAAAGGAACAAGGAAGGTGTGGAGGACTTCCCTTCGGGCTTCTCGGAGGGAAGCAGTGGTATTACGTCGTCTTTGGATCGGCCACGGTATACTAACACGCTCCTTTTTACTGAAGGGAGAACCCCCTCCGGTGTGTGTTTGCGCATATCATCTTACCGTAGTACACATCCTTATGGAGTGTGTGGACCTGGTAGATCTCCGCCGTAGCCTTAAACTCCCGAGTACAATCTCCCTCATCCTGCGAGATGAGCAGCAGTCAGCAAACCTTGTCATCCTTTTTATGAGGGTTAGTGGTCTTTTTTAACATGTGTAATGATGTCCTTTGTCCTAGTGTATTTGTGTTAACTGCGCTTTTATCCAGTTGACTTTATTTTAGTTCCTGTTAGCGTATTTTAATGTGTTATTTTAACTTCTAACTTGAAATATATATATCTGTACTTCCAGGCGATGCCTTATTCCTTTGTTAACTGTATTTTCTATTATTTTATTAGAATATAAGGCATTGCGAATTAGATCCACTGATTGTTTTAATCTCTTAGTCATATTTCATCACCATTTTTTAAACTGCAGTCAGTGGATACTTTTTAACATTTTAATCATCATATCATATCATGTCTTCCATCTCGTTCTATTAGGGGCCGATAACCTTAGATCAGGGCTGTCCAACGTTCGTTTCTACGCAAGCACATTCACATGATAACTAAGGGTATGCGGGTACCAGGTACGATTCCACTAATCAGACTGCTGTTATCGGTACTATGACAACTATATAATAATAATAATAATAATAATAATAATAATAAATCTAGAATTAAAAATTATATGAAAATATATTTACTCACATAATTAATGTGAAAACTGGCACTGCATGCTCACTGCAAGTTGAGGAAAGTCTGGAGTGTAACTGGAACAGGCATCTTCAGAGCAACACTGCGGGTAATGGGATATTTTTTTACCGTCCACCAGAGTCCAGAAATTACCACATTTTGTGTAGGAGGATTTCAAAGAAAGGTCTGACTGAAGGCTTAAAATTTCCATTTCTAATTCTTCAGGATTATAATTTTCGAATATTTCACACATCCTCCCTCCAAGCTCACAAACGTGAACAGAAGCGAAGGGATTATTGACTAACATGATCACTGGTTCAAGCATTTAAAACTGGCTGAATCTGCTATCAAATTCGGACCCAAGAGTTTCAAGATGTTTAGCAAGAGATGAAAAGTCACGCTTGCTGCCATTTACTGTATCTGCCATAGATTTCAAATTTGGAAAATGTGAAAGGGAATTTCTATTTAAATGGACAATCCATACCTAAAGTTTCTTTTCAAAAGCATTGACAATACTTATCATACCTGAAATATTATGATCTTTTCCTTGCAATTCAAGATTTAACTCATTTAATCTTGAGGTGATGTCTGCCAAGAATGCTAATTTGATTAGCCAAGATATATCATCAAATTCATGATAATATTTCCCAGGAGATGATTTCATAAAGTCTCGTATCTCATCCAACAGGCAGCAAAACCGTTCGAGTGTTTTCCCCCCTACTAAGCCACCTTACGTCTGCATGAAGGATGACGTCGCCATACTCCGCATCTGACATAGTTAAAATATTTCTGAACAATCGATGACGAGTAGATGACGATCTTATATAATTCACGACATGAGTTACAATTTTCATGACATGATCGAGCTTTAAAACCTTCGCGCATAAAGCTTCTTGGTGAATAATACAGTAAGAAAGAAATTTCGGAAATGATTCATCCTTAGCGCAAAGAGAAAGAAATCCATTATTTCTACCCGTCATAGACGGTGCCCCATCTGTTGTTATAGTGACAAGCTTTGACAGTGGTAAGTTACTCTCTTTGGTGAATTTAATGAAAGCATTAAATATGTCTTCTCCCTTAGTACGTCCATGAAGTGGCAATAGCTTGATAAATTCTTCCTTTACTGTAAAATGATTAAAAACCATTCTAGCAAACTCGGCAGTGTCAGACATATCAGCACTTTCATCAAACTGGAGTGAAAAATGTTCATACGATTTCAAATCCTGATGTAATTGAGATTCCATATTATTATAAATCTGGTCAACCCGCCTAGCAACAGTTTGGTGAGACAACTGAAGTCCTTTGATTGAAGATATCAATTTAGATTTATCTTTGTGAGATTCAAACAGAGATTCAGGGGCATTTAGCATAGCTTCTTTCACTACTTCCCCATCACTGAAAGCTTTTTCCTTTTAGCTAGGACGTAACAAACTTTGTAAGAAGCTATTGTCACGTTACGCGTTTGCTGAACTGGCTTCTTAAACGCACATCGTTGCAATGCTAATTTAGATTTTAGGTTTTTCACTTTGTGTTTTTTTAGTTCAGAATTAACAGAAAATTCACTGTCAAATTTTTTGTGATTAGTCAAAAAATGTCGCTGTACATTACTTCTTTTAGGAACAGACATGCTAGCATTACACAATAAACACACAGACTTTCCTTTGTTTTCAATAAAGTAATACTGGTCCTCCCATTCACTGTTAAAGTTATAATTTCTTTGCCTTTTAGCTATGTTAAGAAGAGTTATGTTTAATGAAATATAACTAATTATAAACTGAATAATTTAAAGTTCAAATAGTAATGAAAAAAGCACACGAAACATGTTGAATGTACAACTTATCACAACACAAGGCACTCAAAACGTATTCCATAAGCCCTGCATAAGCTCACAAGTAATACTGAATGTTCGCCTGAAAGCTAGGAACTGGGAACATTCCAATTGCAAGACTTTCATAAATAGTTTGTTCATTGTTTATGGCACAGCTTTGTTGGGATTAGTGATGTAAGGAAAACACTGGCAGCGTGCTTTGATGATTAAAACGAACCAGTGCCAGTGGCATTGCTATAAAAATAAATCTGTGAAACGTTTACAAGAGTAAGAAAAGGTTTTTGATGTGAATATTGACCTTATTTATACCGTTAGTAAGGACAAGAACACACATAAATCAAGTCTGCTTTTCCATGAGTACATCGAACAGTATGGCGGGCACTGGCGGCTGGCACTGTTGCCGAACGAAGCACTATTGTGTGTGGCCACGTGACTGCCTCTTGCCAACAGCATGGCACGTACAGGCCAGTGCTTCTCAGATCCGTGCCAGTGCCAGGACAGATCGCTTCTACAGTAGGTACCTACTGGTCACCCCGTCCTTCCAAGTGCGGCCGGACCGTGCCAAATTATGCTTTATTCTCTTTTGTTATATTATGGATTATCTTGAATTACGTGTCAATGGCAGACAGACAAAAATCTAGCCCTTTGTGGAGCTATTTCAGTCCAGATGATAAAAACCAGTTGATAGCAGTGTGAGATATTTGTAAATGTTGTGTATCGTTCAAAACGGCATATGCTTCGTCGTACCTGGAAGACCCCTTAATAGCTAGGCAGGCAGATTCGTTAAAATGATGGTTGGGAAGAAAGCTTCAGTATCCCAACCTTCACTATTTAGCTGTCCGGAAGTTGTGTGTTGTAGCAACATCCGCGCCTGCCAAAAGTGTGTTTTCGAAAGCTGGTCATATTTTCACTAACAGACTGTCAGCGAATAAAGTGAAAAAAATACTGTTCTTGAATGTGAATGGAAAACTTATTTGAGGGTTATTTTCTAGTATTTTGCATGTAAATATTAATATAAATTACAGTATATCTATGTGTAGTTCCTTTTTTGTCAATACATGAATCATAAACGTTTTTATACGAGTCCAATGAATAAGTAGTCATCGTGGCACTGGCACTGTGCACACCAGTGCCAGCAGAGGCACTGGAATTTGCATCACTAGTTGGGATTAAAGTTACTTTGTGTGCAAATTGGGTGTCCCATTGTCGTCCTGGTGAAACTCTGTCATGGTAGGTAGTTTATGGCACTGCAATCAAGTGAATCATAAGGCAGAATAAATATGCGGCTGTATTTGGCTCCGTGAGTAGAGAGGGCCTTATACCTGGCGCTAGCCCCCCCACAGTGAGACGTTTGTGGAGGATTTCCCTTTGTCGCAACTACTTACATGTCGAATAGCTCTCTTTCTGAACCTTTCTTCTACCTCTTCACTAATTGTGGACACGAGTCAGTTAGGCCTAGATCACATTTATGGCTTACTCAGAGCTCTTTGTGTATTTGGAGGTACGGATATAACAAATTTCCTGACTTTGAAGACGGTATTTTTAAGAGAAAATTAAGAATATTTATTGAAATGCAAAAGTATTGTTTTCAAATATTAAGTAAAATTTAATTTGGAAATTAATTGCGAAGTGTGCCATAAAAGGGCACCTTCGGGCGCTGCGTTGGACAGGGCTGCCTTAGATGTTAGGCCCCTTTAAACAAGAATCATCATCATCATTTTCTGCACATCCAACCAGTGCTTCCTTAAATCTTTTCCATTCATCTTCAACATTCCCCACCTCCGTCCTGGGTACCAAAGGTATTATTTCTCTTTGAAATTCTTTTTGTATGCTTTTCTCCTTCAACTTCCATACTTTAATTCTTTTCTCTCTTCTTAACAGGGAGGTTTTTCAATCTTTCCCACTTTCAATTTTCCTATCACAACTTGATGATCTCCACCAAAGGCTTCTTCAGGCATGGCTGTAACATCTAAAAGGTTTTTCCAGTGTTCTTTCTGTATGATTATATAATCAGTCATGGTCTTTGTTCATCTGTCTCCCCAACCATACCTTGTAATCTCCTGCCTGTTCTTCCTACACCAGGTGTTTCCAACAATCATTTCGTTCCTCATGCAAAAATCTACCTCCATTTACCTTTCCATATCCAAAGGGCCCTACAACATCTTACTTTCCTTGTCTTTCCATTCCAACTTGTGCATTTAGATCTCCCATCAATAGCACTTCCTTATTTTCTATCTTGTCTTTTCACTTCCTCTAAAAAGTCGTCTGGATCAAGATGTTCATCTGTGCAACCCGTTTGTGGGGCATACAAGTGAAATAGATCATTCATACCATTTTCAAAGTGGAGTCTCATCACCATCATCCTATTGCTGACGCATTTTGTATATTCCACATATTCTTGGATTTCTTTTCTAAGTATAATGGCCACTCCATTTTTGCTGCAGATCCTCTGCTGTAATACAGCCTGTATCCTTCTTTCAGAGGAATCTCTCCCATACCCCTCTTCTTGGTCTCACACAGTCCAAGTATGGCTATATCTTTTTCTTTCATAAAGTCAACCAGTTCTTCCATCTTTCCCATCATTGTCAGGACATTTACTGTCGCAATCTTGATGTAGTTTGGTGCTGGTTGCCCATTTCTCACAGTTCCCTCAGCAACTGAAGAGCTGCGCGTCGCTTTTAGCAGGGGCGCCCTAACCTTTTCCAAGGCACCATATCTGCTTTGTCTGTATAGGATATTGTTATGATGGGCTCGCCAAACCCAAAGGCATTTTATACGTACTGCGAGGTTCAAAATTAGGCCGCCTCTAACATGGAGACAGACGCCTCGTAGCCGCTCCTCTGGAGTACAGACGCTACAGGTTTGCCCCTTCCGCCATCTCCACCGTACTGAAGTCCACCTTCTCCACCATAGATGCCGTTGAGGTCTTCACTCGTAACTCTGAGTTGGGACCCATACCAGATGTTACACACCGAGTCAGTGTGCTGTGGGACTCACATAGGCAGGGGCGCCACTCCCAGGGTAGGGCTGCCTCCGAAGAGGGATCCCTACCTGCATGTAATATTATTATTATTATTATTATTATTATTATTATTATTATTATTATTATTATTATTATTATTATTATTATTATTGTTCCGAGGTATCTGTGGAACAGCAGAGGTGAAAGAAGGTGCGGGCTGGAATAGGTCTCAACTACAGAATTAAAGTTAATTTAAAACTTTAACAAAGGTTATATTTTCTTTTCAAAATCAACAAATAACAGATAACAACATTCAAGAATTTCCACTAGGTGAAATAACAACGAAAGTCAGGTACAAAATAATTTTTCCCGTTCAGGGGTTTTTTACCAGGTTTTGGGCTTCGAGCCCCACACTCACAATCTTTGAGCGATTAGCTCAACTTTACCAAGTTACCAAATGAACAAAGGGGCAGAAAACCCCATCGTGCCAAGGAGCACTAGCTCCTAATTACAATGTTAAGGAAACGAGCATACCCGCTCTCAATTTTACAAGTCTCTCAAAGGCCACAACAATCTTCACTTCTATCTGCCCTCAAGGCACTCAAGGAAACAGGGGTAATTAATACCCAACCTACGGGGCCTTCACATGAAGAAAACAAAACATCAGGTTAAGTTACTGGCCCAAAGCAAAGGGGATGGAGGCGTAATTTGCACTCCTACACAAAGTTTTTGTCTTAAAACCTATGTGGCGCTAGGCCGATAATACAGGGGCTAATCCCAAGCTAGGGAGGTGACCCGTATGAGAACTTTACTACATTAAAGGAAAGAAGAACGGTTGTGAAAACGTAATCACCTCCATTTCAAAATGAAGGGGAGTTCGAGAGGGTGAAGCACTCTCTATCCCCGCTTTACAGTGAAAGATATTTGTAGATTTTACATAGACAGAAAAGGAATTTACATTTTAAAAAGATGGGTTACATATTAAAGGATTCGAACCTTCTCCGAGATTAAACTGCTGAGCTAGCAAGAAATAAAGATGTTAACAGGCCATTACCTTGTTGGAGATCTGTTGCCCGAAGAAAGAGGCGCTTCCCGCCCCCTGCTACATATCCACACACTAAGAAAGATGTTACTGAAGTGGCACCGAGACAAGAAAATCAGCAGTTTTTATACCCTCGTGGAAAATTCGAGACCTTTCATAAATGAGTAGACACACCCCCTCAATTTTATTGGATAGCTAAAAGTCTCGTAGTGCATTGGCACTGCAAGTTGCTCCAGTTAGCCTACGCAGTGGCCTCCACGGTATGCACTAGCCAGCGTACTGGTAGGTGTGCTAGGTACCAACTGATGAGCCCACCCTAGCACACGAGGGCGAAACGCTGGCAACCAAGAATGAGTTAGCTGGAAAATTTATAATGTCCAATAACGGACCATTTATATTGGTATTATAAATTTACTCATTCAGGACAAATATTTCAGATTCCCTATGGGAATCAACATCTATATCATCTGATGGCCAAGCAGGCATCAATTTTTGATAATGAGACAAAGTCTCTTAGTGCATTGGCACTGCAGGTGGCTCCAGTTAGCCTACGCAGTGGCCTCTACGGTATGCACTAGCCAGCGTACTGGTAGGTGTGCTAGGTACCAAGTGATGAGCCCACCCTAGCACACGAGGGCGAAACGCTGGCAACCAAGAATGAGTTAGCTGGAAAATTTATAATGTCCAATAACGGACCATTTATATTGGTATTATAAATTTACTCATTCAGGACAAATATTTCAGATTCCCTATGGGAATCAACATCTATATCATAAATTCAAAACAGGCGGAAAGAAAGGATAACTGTTGCCAACCCACAAATGACAGAACAAAATTTAGTAAAGACCAAACTTATGAATACAAACTTTCTTCAGGAGAGTACATTCCTTTACACCAGAGTGCGTTGTCATAGTTTTTGGTAGAGACATCTGTTAGAGAATGTCCAAACTTCTTGATACGGAGCAAACAAACACAAATCGAAATAGACACAGTTCAGAACACTTCAAAATTACCAAATTTACAGTAGTGACATCTTCCGAGAAACGTTGAGTTAATACAGTTTGTTAAAGTTCAGGCTTTCTCCTGTAGAGGAGTTTCAACTGGCGCAATATTTGAACTAGCGGCGTGGAGGTGTACCGCCCGGTACAATTATTATTATTATTATTATTATTATTATTATTATTATTATTATTATTATTGTGTGCATGTAGTGGCAGTATCCATACAACTTAAATTTACTGGCATATTTTCTAAGTTGTAAAGACTTATAACTGTGGGTGTTTTAATTTTTAGAAAAACTGCCTTCCAATGAAGGTAGCCAGTGAGACTCGGTATACACAGGTAAGTTCCGGTTTGTTAAAGAATGTATTGATAGCTATGCTACGGTTCAGTTAGGTTAAAGTGAAGAATAGACTATAACATTTTACAAAAAATGTGTGTTGGATTTTTGAAAACTTTCTACTGGTGGTAGTAAACCTGTCAGGAATTCCATGGTGTATTAGAAGCATTTCCACAAATGTAGCTGTAAGCTTAGCGTTCTGGTAATAGTATGATCAGGCCCTACCATTGGCAACCTAAAGATGGTTTTCCATGATGTTCATGTAAATACTGTATATATATGTTTGTTTATTTATTTGTTTTTGTTTGTTTGTTTAACAACTGTTATGTCCAAAGTTAGTGGAGTTTATAAGTTCCATCACCATTTCCTCCCCCTAATGTTCACCCATGCTTGCACCAGGCAGTGTATGAACTGTTGCCATCAAACTATTTCAGGTCGGATACGAACACAGTAAACATTTTAAATGGCAGGCTTCTCAAACCTTGAGATATGCAACATTTTATTAATTTATTGTGAAGCGTGATGAGACAGTTCAAGGTCAGTACGTCTTTACCGAGAATGATTTCCAAATTTAAGGCATACACGTGACTGAGACTTCTTTTACGGTATTCCCAAGACATACAGACACTGGGAAACTACAACCCAATTTTGAGGGAAAGGGCCATTCACAACAGCAACGTGTATTGATATTTGAGGAAGAAATCCTGGTTGCAGTAGACAATGATCCAAGGAAGGGTACCTCCCACGGGCATTGCCCATGAGGAGGTTCTCACTACATTGTACACCGAACACATAGGGTGCAGTTGTGTCTATACCATGTGCAACGTGTTCAGCACGACCAACCAGCAGGTCATCTCTGTTGGCTACAATTTTGTCCGTGTTTTGTGAGAAAAAAACAACCACCAGATTTTCTCACGAGAATTTTAGCTGCTGATGAAAATTTCCATCATGTTGTTGAGAGTTGCTTTCAACATAGTTACTCATTGAAGGTATGGGTGGGAATAATCGGGGACATAATTACTGGCCGTTCTGTACTCCCACCACATTTATAGGCTAACAGTATTTGTAGTTCCTAACTGAAACTTTGGTGGAGTCTCTAGATAACATTCATCTACACGTGTGAAGAGATATGTGGTGTCTTCACAATACTGTCCCCCCCTCACATTTCTTAGCTGGTGCGAGAGTACTTAGGCAAGTTTCTCAGGTCAGTGAATTGGTTGAAATGGTCCTGTTCGGTGGCCAGCCCGAAGTCCTGATTTATAAATCCCTAGGATTTTTATTCCTGGGACCATATGAAGGCAATGTATAGGAATGAAGTGCATGGCCCCAAAAACCTCCGAAGGCATGTATTTGGTGCTGCAGCCTCAATAAGGAACATAATCGCAACGCGTAAACTTGTACATGAAAACTGACTATGTCGCTGCGAAGCATGTGTTTGGGCTATCGGACACCTTTTGTAAATTGAGGACCTGATTTCTATTTCGAATTATTTAAGGAATTGTGTTTTCTTTAATTTCTGATTTTTACTAATTTACTTCTGTTTCAAGTTTTTTTCAGTAAATTATAGTAAAATGAAGTAAAATGAACAGTCACTGGGATGAAACTTCCCATAAAGCTCAACTATTCCCCTGTTTTTATGCTATCGTATTTAAGTCTAAGCCCAGTAACTTTCTGCCAACTTACTACTAAAACAATCTTGTCATACACATTACTCCGTTAATACCACTTTATTTTGCCATCATCTATCATTTTTTAATGACATATATAATGAATTTATAGGGGCTTTTCCTATGGAGTAGGATGTGGATTCTTGTGTGGCAGTCACTGGAACTTTATGTATGTTCATGAAAAACACGATAGAACTGATCATTGGAATAGTGAAGAATTTTACATAATTCGGTGCCTTCGGAGGGCTCGAACAACAGTCAGGTTGATTGTAGTAGTAATAATAGTGTTATTTGTTTTATATCTACCCTAAATGCTAGTTCTTAAAAGACGGCAGGGTGTCTGAATTTTTTCTACAATTTCTCCCACTTTCCCTGTTAGTGTCACTACATTGATGGTTGCTATCTTGATGTATTTTCCTTGTCTATCTCTTCCAATCTTCCCATCCCTCACCAAGGCCCCTGTTCAGCATAGCAGGTGAGGCCGCCTGGGCCAGGTACTGGTCATCTTCCCCAGTTGTATCCCCCGACCTAATGTCTCATGCTCCAGGACACTGCCCTTGAGGCGGTAGAGGTGGGATCCCTCGCTGAGCCCGGGGGAAAAACGTACCCTGGAGGGTAAACAGATTATGAATGAATGAACCTATATCATACAATGACGATGATAAAGTGAGAAAGCAACAACAAGAAAAATTCCACTCATCTACCAGTATTGAACCAAGAACAACTACTACTTTCAATCATATCTGCCACAATGCACTACTTGAAAAAACGACTATCAGCTCAATGAAGAAATGGGCTAAACTCAGGGAACCACCTACGTAAATCTTTAATGGCTGGCAACCACGTATTACTTGATAGCCAGTGTCCCTGTTGAAATTAAGATTTCTACGTATTTCCACAGCTTCCCGTATAATCCTGGACCTGTAGTGTCTAGTGTGGGAAAGAGCTCGAGCATCTAGGAACACGACATCGTGACCTGACAATAGGGCATGCTCAGCTATTGCTGATTTGTCTGGCTGGTTGAGACGAATATTTCGTTCGTGTTCCTTGATACGAGTGCTAATGGACCGGCATGTTTGGTCAATAAATACCTTGCCACAAGTACAAGGAATTTTGTATACCCCAGGATGAAAAAGTGGGGACAATTTGTCCTTAGTTTTACCTAGACTGTGAGCAATTTTAGTGACGGTGGCAAACTTATTGAAGCACAGCACATTAAGCAAAATAGAAACATAATAATTTTTTACCATATTAAAATTTGCTTTAAACTACTACTTCACGTTCAACAACAATATTTATCAGTAATCAGGACTTCCCACGAGTTCACAGGCTTTTGGAATTTTAGACCAAATATACCTAGATTTCTTGGAGGAGACCAAAATATAAAACACTTTGGACGAGATATGTGGACAGTGTTTTCATCATAACTCATGAATGGAAAATTGTCACTTCCCTGTTGCAACGCAAGTCGCTCAAATCTCCTTGATAGCAAGAATGGAATGATACCAGAATGACTCACTGTTAAGTCTCGCTGAAATGAGCATAATACCATTAAAAAGTATACATTGTGTCATGTTTTCTAACTGTCAAAGGAGAACATTGCCATAATGTTTGCATTTTCTTCTTTCATGTTGCAATGCAGGTCTCTCAAAACTCTTGATAGCAAGAAAAGAAACGTTCACAGTTAACATTAGCACATGGATACTACACTGACTGTAGAGCTCTGTCACTAAATTCAGGAGGACTATCAAGCAAACTATCAGAACGTTCACAATATAAATTTTTCCACCTCTCAACATAATTTGATTGGTTTGCTCCTGAAGTTCACTGTACTCTTTTGTGATCACTGAGACATTCTCATTTTTAAAGAGTGGAATAGACTTCACTTTTTTCACTAGTATTCAATCGACATTTCTGTTAATGATGAATACAACTTATTAGCAGGGTCTTCAAACATCAGCAACTGCAATTTTTTAAATGCCAGCACTGCAGAGTTTTTCACAGCTGATCTGACATGTCCTTGAACATCTGTACATCTGATGCAGTTTAGCTTCTCTTCTGTTTCACTATAAAAATTCCCTTTTGCTACTTTGAAATTTTGCAATATTTCCCAGAGTTCTCCATAAAGTGTAGGACTTGTTGGTTATGAAGATCCTTCTAGCTCAGTGATGTATTCCCCTAAATCATTTGCATTTACCTTGACGGATGTTGCCTCTGCTGAAATTATTCTTACTTCATCATTCGTTAGTGATTTCATGAAGTCGATACCAGTATTTCTGAAAGAGTCCAGATCTTCTAACTGCATGCTCAGTTATATCACAAAGATGCTTATCAACTTAGGGTCATATTCATGAACGAAACTGACTTTGACTTAAAGGCGGTAAGTCACCATTTCCATTTCATAATCGCTGCTTGGATGTAAGTAAACATAGAAGGCGACTTTACTTCCAAGTCGTCGATGTTCCATACTTAAGTAGATTCTCAGATCAGAAAATTGCCGGGCTGAGGGCTCAGACGGTTGAGGCGCTGGCCTTCTGACCCCAACTTGGCAGGTTCGATCCTGGCTCAGTCCGGTGGTATTTGAAGGGGCTCAAGTACGTCAGCCTCGTGTCGGTAGATTTACTGGCACGTAAAAGAACTCCTCCGGGACAAAATTCCGGCACCTCGGCGTCTCCGAAAACCGTAAAAGAGTAGTTAGTGGGACGTAAAGCAAATAGCATTATTATTATTATTATTATTAGATCAGAAAATTACTAAAATGGCATATATTGTTGCTGTAGTTAATTTGTAGACGAAGTTGAAGAGATCCAAGAAATTATTCAGTCTGTTTTGCCTAATCCTCGGCATGTTATAAGAGATGCACAGAACCCAGTTGACTTTTATATAGAAAACGAGTTCAGAAAACGATATAGATTCGACAAACGTACAGTATTAGATGTACTGGCGATATTTAAAGACAAATTACAGAAATATAATAATAGAGGATCACCCATACCTCCAATAATACAGTTGCTAATTTTGTTAAGGTATTATGCTACAGGTAAGAGTAAAATTATTGTTACTATAATGCAAAGTTTTTGCACTTTCTACTCATCGTGTTATCTAGTTAGGTTAAGGGATGATCAGTACAGATTAATGCATTCTTATGGTAAATACAATAGCCTTTCACACTTCCATGGTTTTCAGGTAACTTCCAAATTGATTCCGCTGATTTACGAGGAGTAAGCCAGCCCTCAGTATGTAGAATAATCAAAAGAATATTGATCCTGATTGTCCGAAAGAGACCACAGTTTGTTTCGTTCCCAAATGAAGCTGAATGTCAAAATAATGCGCGTCGTGTGTATGAAAGATCCCGACTCCCTGGAGTGGTTAGAGTTATTGATTGCACCCATGCAGAGGTTTTCCGTAATAGGAAAGGAATTTTTAGTTTCGATTGTCAGGGCATAGTCAACCACGAGATGAAGTTTATTGATTTAGTGATGGATTGGCCGGGTTCTACACATAATAGAATTTTCAACAACAGCAGGATTTGTTTACAATTTGAAACGGGACAGCGACGTGGATTACTCGTTGGAGATAGCGGTTACGCTTGCAGGCCATTCTTGATGACATCCCTTATTAATCCTCAAACACCACCTGAGGAAGCATACAGTGCCTCTCACATTCTTGCTAGAAGCATAATGGAGAGAATATTCAGAATCTGGAAGAAGAAAATTCAGTGTTTATCAAGGAAGTTCACATTGTAATTAAACAACATACCTCTGGTCATTGTGGCAACCGTTGTACTTCATAACATTGCTGCATATCGTGATCTCCTGGAAGAACCTGATGAAGGGAATGACGATGGTGAACATCATGACCGACCTACACCCCAAATGTTGGGAGCTGTAGCCAGAAGACATATCATGGAACAGTTCTGTGAGTGGCTCAGACGGTTGAGGCGCTTTTGAGGTTAGGTTAATATATACGTTATTAGTTATATTTTGCTTTTTTATTTGATGGAGTTCATTCATCTGCATGATAGTCAAATTATGCATCTGCTCTTGGTATCTCATCCTGGCTGCATGGAACTCCTTCTCCTGCTGAATCTTGAGTTGGTGAAGCTCTTTCATCTACTGTATATCAAGTTCCCTCCTGGCTTGCAGATATGACATTGCCGCAGCTCGTGGTCTAGTCACACATTTGGACATACTGGTACTCTTCGTTCTTTCTGTGGCTTCCTTTTCACCTGATTATTCTCTCGGTAATATAGGCCCACTCTCAGCTCCCGCTGCTTCGAGTACTTCAGTGACTTCATCATACAACACCTCCTCTTCTGTCTCCTCTTCACCACCCATGAATCCATCGGTGTCAAACTCACTCGGAATCCTCAGATCAAGGTGAGGTACCACACTTTCTACCATTGCCAGAAAACTGTCATCCTTGTCATCTTTTGTACTAGGCCCTCCACCAGTTGCAATACTTTCCTTTCTTTGCTCCATTTTGCGTTGTCTGGATCTAAATTTAATATTGTTCCAACACTTTTTCAACTGCTCTCCACTTTTCTTGCTTGTGTTAGCTATACTACAAAATTTTACACTAATGTCCTCCCACGCTTTTAATTTTTCCCTCATAGTAACACTGTCTTTTTGTTTTCAACTATATCTTTCTTCTCTTTCACTAGTTCTAATAACATTCATAGTTGTTGAAGGCTGGCAATTTTTTCTTTCCATCGTCGAGAAATAAATATTAACTGGATTGGATTGAGTTTAGAGTCCAATGCGATCTGTAACGCAGGAAACAGCTGAATTTCTTCTTTTCCTTCTTTATTAAGAAAAAAACATTGAGTGATGGGAGACGCTACACTGCTCTTCCATTGTTTTCATTGCCAACTTCATATCTAATTCTTCACATTGTAACTTACCAAAGTCTACTTACGCCAGAGTCTACTTTGTAAAAGTTGCGTGTATGAAACAGACTTCCACGAAACTCAACTAAGCAAACTTGCGTAAGTCAAAGTCTCGTTCAAGTATTCCATCTTATCAGCACTGGTACTGGAAACAATTTTGGATTTTTAGACGGATGCTTTTCTTTGAGAAATCGAACATACAGGCATTTTCTCTTTCTCGTATTAAGAAACACAGCTTTAACCTTAGCCACTACTGGATTAAGTTTAGTCAGTTCTTTCGTGGATATGTATCCCACCAAATTTAACAGGTGTGCCCAAAACTGAATATGAACTGCATCCTCTACGAGGAAGACACTCGGGGAACTGAAGCACTTCAACATGTATCTTGCACTGTGGCTTACCAGTCCCAAGATATTGTCGTAGTTAATAGAGTACTTCTGTACAGAATTAAGTATTGCCCTCCTGCATGTTTTTTTTGCATCGGCTGCTTCCAGAATATGTACATCAGCAATATAAAACTCCTGCTCTATTTTTGGTCCAAGAGGGCAAATTAACATGACAAATTTGGTAGAATCAAGTTGCTCCGTGATATCAAGTAACTCCGTGATAAATCGTATTTCTTGTATCACGACGTTGCTTTAGTTCCAAAGGTTACAAAATTTTGCCAGGAAATGGCAGAAGAATCCAGGAGTCTAGCAAACCCTCCTGCTCCATCTTTGGGCAGCTCAAAAAGATTTTAAGAATTTATTTCTATTGTATTCTTATGTGAGCAGGTCATGCACAGGCAGTGAAATTAGTAGTGAACATATTAGTTTCTTTCAAACAGCTATTCTAGTGTATAAGTTTCATTTTAACATGAATCAGAGGTAAGATACAGATCATTTATGTATAAAATTTGCATACACATAGTATCACGCGTTGAAGGTGTGTGAGCTTAGCAATGGGTTCGTTTTTCTTAGGTTGGACGCTGAGATGGTGCCAAAGCGGGATAAAGTGGCACGCTCTTACACAGCTGAAACCATTAAAGAAGCGTTGCGGTTGGTGAAGGAAGATGGATGGACAGTATACAAGGCCGGTAAACATTTTGGTATCCCGTGGAATACACTAAAGGATTATAGTAAAAAAATTTTAGACGATCCAGGAAGTGCAACTCTTTCAAAAATTGGAAAGCCATTTGTTATGCCACCTGAACTAAAAGTCAAGATAGTGAACTGCGTAACAGTGATGCAGTCATTAGGCTTCAGGGTTACAGTTAACCAAGTCAGACGCGTTGGGTATAGGGTTGGTGAAGCTGAAAGAATCAATCATCCTCTCTCTGGAGATAAGCAAATGGCTGGTTGGTTTTGGTGGGATAGATTAAAACATAGATATAACCTAACTCTCAGAACACCAGAAAACCTGTCTCTTGACTGTGCTTCTATGGCAAATAGAGCCCAGATGAATGATTTTTATGAAAAGATGAAACAATTAATGGACGAATTGAATTTAGGTGACAAGCCAGCACGACTATGGAACTGTGATGAAACAGGGCTTTCTTATGTTCTAAAGTCTGGCAAGGTTGTCAGTAAAGTGGGCAGAAAGTATACTGGTATTTATAAGCAAAGCATCGGAGAAAGGGGAGTTGCTACACCTGTCCTTTGTTGTGTAAGTGTTTCTGGAATGAGCATCCCACCGATGGTTATTTTTAAAGGGGTAAGGATGAATGACAGATTGGCTGAGTTACCCGTGCCTTCATTAATCTGCCTCTCTCCAAAAGGTTGGATAAATGCAGACTTATTTCTGGAATGGTTTCAGCATTTCCTGGAATGCATTCGTCTCTACCAGACTACAGAAAAATGAAAAATGATGATAGTTGTGGTGCATGTGGTGGTTCCTATGCGAATGACGCCAAGAAGAAGAACCATGTAAAGTGCCAGAAAGTGTTAGATAGTGTCTATTTTATGTGTGATGCATGTCAGGAAACAGGTAGCGACTAAGAACAGCCAAGCAGACTGAAAACAAGAGCAGAATTTTGTTTGTGCATATTTTTTGTGGAATATATTAGACTTTTTTTCTTTATTATTATTTTGTATGATAGAAAATTTCAGTATGGCCAGCAAAAGATAACTGAAACTTACTCATATTAATTGAACGCTTCCATTACATTAAAAACTAGTTTCCATGATTGATAAGCATTTTTAACCCTCGCGGAGTCGCTCACTCATTTGAAACGTTAGTAGTCGCGCGGGGTGTTGTCAATACCCCAACTATCTCGGTACAACCTACACAAAGACATTTTTTTCCAAAAATGTATTTTATTATGTGTAATACAGATTTACAAACAAGACATAGTATAAAATGTACCTGTGATAACAGACATTTACTATAAGATACAGAAGTTGAAAAATAGAAAAGCAGCTGGAATTGATAAGATTTTTGGGAATATACTCAAGACAGTGGGTTGGAATATAGTACCTACTTACTATAGTACGTACTTGATTATTGTTTGCATGTAGGAGCTATGCCAAATGAATGGAGAGTTGCTATATTAGCCCCTGTGTATATTGGAAAGGGTGATAAACATAAAGCCAAAAATGACAGGCCAGTCAGTTTGATGCGTGTTGCATGTAGGCTTTGGGAAAGCATTCCGTCTGATTATATTAGACATGTTTGTGAAATTATTAATTGGTTTGTTAGTAGGCAGTTTGGGTTTAGGAAAGGTTATTCCACAGAAGCTCAGCATGTAGGATACATAGCAGATATATTACATTCCAGATATCAAATGGACTGACTGTGTCGCGTTTGACGGGATTCAGATTGTGGCTTTACTTTCGGCAGGCCATACACAGCAAGATGTTGCCGATCGGATGAATGTCACACAAAGCAGCACATCTAAGGTGTGGAGAGAGTGCAGAGAGACAGGAAATGTGAACGATAGGCCTCGTTCTGGCTGTCCTCATGTTACACCACCAGCCCAGGATTGTTATCTCCAAGCGTCGGCCCACTGATGTACATCAACTGTCAGGGCACTTAGGAATGACCTCTCCAGCGTAACAGGGGTTTGTATCACAGACCAAACAGTTCAGATTGCGTAAGGCTTTTCTTCAGGTCAGAAGGCTAATGAGAAGCTTTGCACCAAACCAGCGGAACGTAGCGAAAGATCTGGGCTCTTGCTTATCAACACTGGACCATTGTGGAATGGGGTAATGTCATGTTTACTGGTGAGACCAGGATTGGTTTGAGACTAACAAGAACATGTAGGACCTTTGGACAAAGTCATCAATATAGGCATGTCCAGGAAGTGCATCCATATGCTCGTGGAAGTGTTATGTTCTGGGCAGGAAAAATGATGGGATGGCGGACCCCTCTCATTCTCATCCAGGGTGCACTGAATGGCCCCCCCGATACATTCAACAGGTGCTACAACTTTTTGTGTGGCCCTTCCAAACTGCATTCGGTGATCATTTCATCCTAGCACATGATAATGCAAGACCTCGCCCTCATGGGACAGAGTTGCAGTATCTACAAAGACACATCATCTCTCAAATGGATTGATCTGCACAGTCCCCAGGCTGAATGCAATTGAACATGCGTGGGACATGCTGAAAGTGGCCATTTAGAGCGTCCAAACCCACCGGACAATCTTCAGGAATTTACTGAAGCTGCAATAGAGTAGTTGGACCGTTTGCCCCAAGACAAACTTGAGACCTCCTTTGAAGCATGCAACACAGGGTGGAAGAACTCATCCATATGCGAGGTGGTCATTCCAATTACTAAAGATTGCTATCACCATGTGATGAAGAAAGTTCTAAGTGTTGTTGTCTGAACTCAATTTCAGAAGATTCCTTTGGTTTTGATTGCTTGGTATATATTGTTCAAAATGTTTGCTTCAGAGGGACATGTGCTTAATTTGTTAAATATTACTTTTAAAACTACCAAATGGTTAACTCTAAGAATCCAATGTAGTCGTATCCATGTTATTCCAAACTTTTGTTAAGCACTGTGTTTCTGGAGTTATGTGAGCTGTTCCTTTACCTTGATGAAACCACTAATTAATTGTTGCCAATTATCTTTGATCTTTCATAAAACTTTTTACAATGAGCTCTTTGTACCATTCCAGATTGCCTGCAAAGTGACCTATTTCAATCTTCACTGAGGTTATGGCAAAAAATTGCACGCCCGGTTCTGATAATTTTATAAAGAAGGGAATGTATTACGGTGCCATGCATTTATATAACATTGCGGCATTATAGAACCTTCATCAGAACCAGATAACTGGCCCGATTTGAACACAACCAATTCAATTATTACAATGATAACAGAATCAGAATTAGCTATCTCTAAAACGCCTTTAGACACACAAGATGAATTAAGATATGACATCAAAAAGAAACTTAATAACATCCTTTTTCGTTATAATTCACCTGATTTTCCCGCCAATTCTAATAGGAATGTACAAACCGATTTGAAGCTCCTGCACACTCTAAACAAAAAAATTAAGGACAACCTAATTGTGACCAAGGCCGATAAAGGCAACACGACCATAATCATTGATAAGAATGAATATATCAATAAAACATCAGATTTCTTTAAAGATAGTTCCTTTTCCATAATTAAAAAAGACCCCACACAAAAAGTCCAAAGACTCGTTAAACAAACCTTAAAAACTCCTCCTTCCTACTCACTGAACATGAAAAAAGCCAGCTTATACGTATGAACCCTGGGCTTCCTACAGCTAGAGCTCTTCCAAAAATTCATAAGGCAGGTGCTCCCATTCGTCCAATCATCAATTTTAGACCGAGCCCTTTGTATAAAACTGCACAATTTATTCAAAAGTTTCTACGCAAAAAGTACCGTTTTTCATCCAATAAGCCGGTTAGAAATACCTTTGAATTAAGACAAACTTAATAAATTTAACATGCAACCTCACTACTCACTTCACTCCTTTGATATTGTAAACATGTACCCAAGCATTCCAATTTCTAAATTAATTCCCATCATCAAAAGTAACTTACACAAAAACAGTCATTTGAGTAAATTGGAAATTCAAGATTTCATCACATTGTTCAAATTAGTCGTAAACAACTTTTTTACGTTTGATGGTACCATTTATCAACAAAACGGTCTGGCAATGGGTTCACCTGCATCAGGCATTCTCGCAGAAATCTGTTTGGACTTTCTCGAGAATACTAAAATCAACAATAAATTCGACAATATCCTCCTTTCAGGTAGGTATGTCCACGATGTCCTAGTAGTTATTAACAAGAATTTGGAAGATGCTCACACCACACTTCAAACATTTAATAACATCGATCCTCATATTAAATTCACATTGGAGTCGGAAGTAAATCAAAAAATCAATTTTCTGGATCTTACCATCACTAGACAACAGGAATCTTTAACCTACAAGATCTACAGAAAGCCCACCCAATCGGCCGTCACAATCCGACAAAATTCAGCTCACCCCCTCCCCCACAAAAAAAGCAACCTATAACAGTCTTGTACATAGAGCATTCAACGTTCCTGTGAATAAAAAAGATCTTCATACCGAATTGAATACTATCCGCTACATTGCCAGATTCGATGGCTTCAATAGCCATTTCATAGCAAATATCATTAACAAACATAAATTTCGCCCCAAGACCACACTTAAAAAAGAACCACCTAAACATGACTCTTTTTGAGAACCACCTAAACATGACTCTTTTTCCATTTTCATTTACGTCAATGGAATTCACAAGATCACCAATGTTTTAAAGAAAAAAGGTATGAAAATAGCCTTTAAAACCAACAACAACAACACACAAATCTTACATACCACATCACATATTGATAAAATAAATAGGTACACAAAATCAGGCGTCTATAGGATTAAATGTAATACATGTTCTAATATTTCTTATGTGGGGCAAACCGGCAGGAGCTTCAACATTAGATATTTGGAACATTTCAATGCGGTCATATACAACAAATTCTCAGCTATCGGCCAACACATGGTCGACTATAACCACAAATTCACGAATATCGAAACAGACATGGACATTCTTGAAATAGCTAAGAAAGGACCTCTACTCAATATAATTGAGAACTTTTACATTCATTTGGATCAATACATTAAAGCCAACTACAACCTTAACGAAATAACTGAGAAACCCAATATTTTATTTGACCTTTTCATTACTTACTACAGAAAAAAACAAATCGGTCGTTCAAAACTCTTTAAGTCAATTAAGGGTCCCCTGCCAATACAAACACCATCACTTCCTCTCCCGTCCACCCCGCCTTGAACCTTTCCCATCCCTCCCACCTTTCACCACTTACGTCATTCCTCCCCTCCGTATTCACCTACCCCGTCTCCCGCTGATCTACTCCGCGCTACGCTCACTCCGTAAGTTGCATTCAATACAGCAAGTTTGTTCCACGCAGCGCAAGGTGAGTCATCGTTTATATTTTCTGGTGCCTCGCTCGTTCTCTATTTGATTACTCGCGTTAATACTAACTTCTTTCCCCAGGTTCATTGGGGTTCCAATTGAACTGAGACTACTTGTGTTAACACAGCAAGCTTTTCATTCCACCATAGAACATGTCCAACTTAGTCAACTTTTAATCTTATGCTGGTCTCATCGGACAACTCTTCCCTCTACGCTAAAGTGGAACTCACATCTAGAACTCTCTAGAACCATATACTTAGTTATAAATTTTAATTGTGCAACACAGGAGTAACTGTCAACCAAAGACTATCTCATCAAGAGTTTTTACGTGACTTCACAAAGATTTTACTTGTCAATGTGAACACTTCTGTTACTTTTATCATAATTCGCATATACGGTTTTTCACTTTTGTCTGTCATTCCACCACCATCCCATCCTTCCAGATCCTCTCTCATTTCTCCACATTATTTTATCACTATGTCTTTTACTCTTGTAATTTGGCTAGGTTGATGATGGTCCACAGCGGACCGAAACTAGTACCTATTAATATCATTGTAATGTTTTTGTAAAACATCAAATGATTTTTAGTATTGCGGTGGAATATTAAAATTTTGTATTTACTTTAAGGATAGTCTTTACTCAATACGGAACCTAACAATGAAGTTTATTACTTTGAATGAGAGAATGTGAAACCACAGAACATCATCTTCAGTGCTGCCAATTGTAGGGTTAAAAACCCACTATCTCCTGAATGCATGCTGACAGCTACATGGCCCAAACCAGCACAGCAACTTGCCCTGTGCTAGTGGTATTTAAATCAAGCGGTTCTGAATTAGTTTCTGCTACGTATAGTACAGAAATTTGTAGGGAATTTTGTTCCATTCCTGAGATACAAAGACTGTGAAGGAGTTGATGAACTTAGTAGTTCTCTGCATATGTAATACAAGAAGGGTGGTGTTTACTTGCTGGTGTATTTCTTTTATGGTGTTTGGAGAGGTAATTGGAGGAATTTATCTGGTAGATTGGTTTCGAATATTATATTATGCTAAGTACATTAAGGCCAATTTAGTTGAATAAATGATGGAAATAATTGATTGAAATACAATGTTACAGATGTAACGTGCACTTGCTCTCAGCCCTTGTCGTTGTTGTTGTTGAATTTGTTGGCTTACTTCAGCATTCCTTCACAGTAATCAAAATGAGTCAGTTTTACCAGTACTGATGTGATCATTGTCTATTTTAATTCTTCTGGAACGTTTAAGAGGGAGAGAGAAGAAAACACTTCATGTATTTGAAACATGGATGGTTTTCGTCCAGATTGTCATGGCATTTTACTGTTGATGAAAGTGGTATTCTACAGTCATTGATGGTGCTGGTGGTTCCACTGGATTAACTTCTGATCCAGGAGCTATTGCTTGGGACCTAGTGGGGTTTAAGTTTGCATGATGGAGATTGTGTTGTATTTCAAGATCTTGGTTCAGATGATCTACAGCTTCAGGAACATCGTCAAGTGCAATATGCAAGTAAAGTTGTAGGTCGTTAGTATGCACATGGTGCATGTGATACCTCACGTTTTGGGTGATATTGTTGACATACAGGCAGAGCAGAAGGGGATCCAGCACAGAGCCTTGTGGTATGCCACTCTTCAGAGGACTATGAATCACGGTGTATGCTGTGAGCTTGCATTTGCAGTAAATGCTATATTTTAAGAAAGAAAGAGCATGTAAGATGAATGTAGGAGAATAGCTCATCTAAGTGGATGATAGACTCAGCCTTGTTCGGTAAGAGAAGCCATTTTTTTTTTTCCACTAGCAGTTTGTCAGACAGTGATGGCTTTTGGCTGTGGTGGGTTGGGAAACATTGGCAGATATAGTGGGTGGTCTGCAGGACTGCAGGCCCCTCCCCCACCCTGGTTTTTCACACGTAATTTACACGAAGCACCATTACATATTCAATAGGGAAATATTGCCAATCCGTTCTGCGAGTTCCTTTAACACTTGGCTTTCAACTCTGGAATAGCGCAATAATTGAATGCTTCTCTTCACATGATAATGTTGTATGATTCCACTTCCCTCTCTTGGGACTGCCAGGACATGGCTCTGTAATCTGGCCATAAGGCTTTGAATCTGCTTCCTTTCCATGTGCGCTATAAGGCGCCCGTCGACCCCACTCTAGCGGTCTGTGTGCATTGCAGACTAGTGTGTCTTATTTGTTGTCCACCGATTGTGATAGTAGAAGTTCTAACAACAATGTGAGTATTGTTGACTCAGTGCAGTTTTTAAAAACTATCAAACTTAACAGTTTAACCCTAAATGAAAAGTTTGATATTAAAGCTCAAGGAAGACCTACCCCAGAATTGAAAATCTCCCAGACTGGTAAGAAACATTACAAAGAGTACACAAGAATTTTCATTCCAGATGTATATTGTAAACATGAATGGTTGTGTGGGTGCGAAGTTCAAAATGCACTTTTTTGTTTCCCATGCCTTATTTTTGGAAGTGCCCGTGAAGGAGCAAACAGTGCGTGGGTTGATGCAGGAGTTTGTGATCTGAAGAGACTTAGTGATAAAATAAAGAAACATGAAAAATCAGAAAAAATGTGTGAACAGTGTGCTAGACTTGGTTCTTCTTGGTTCTGTAGATGTGCGCCAGGGTTTAAGTAAGGCCTTTGAGGAATCTGTACAGTGTCATAGCAATGAAGTAAGCAAAAATCGGAAGTACTATCCAGAATAATAAACTGTATTAAGTTTTGTGGGTCAGACGAACTGGCGTTGTGAGGACATGACGAGAAGCCAGACTCCGAGAATCCTGGTATATTTCTGAGTTCAATTAAATACATGAGTGAACTAGACTCTGTTTTTAAGTCACATCTAGAGAGTGCTTTGTGTTTCAAAGGAACATTGAAAATGATCCTGGAAGAATTGTTGCAGTGTATGCTGGAGGTATGCAGAGAGGCTATTTTGGAAGAGGTATCAAGAGTATGAATTTTTAGCAATCATGGCTGATGAGATGATGGATGTGTCAGATGGATTTCAGCTTGTTCTTGTGCTAAGGTACTGCGATTCGCAAGGTAATGCTGCAGAACGGTTTTGGGGATTTTTTTATCCTTCTGGTCAAAATGCAGAGGCAATTTCAGAATGTATTCTTTTCCAGCTTAGAATAAACTCTTTGCCTAGCTGTACGATGGAGCGTCTGTTATGAGTGGTGCCGTCAGTGGCGTTCAGACGAGAGTTAAGGAAGTGTATCCGAATGCCCATTTTATACATTGCTTTGCACATCAACTTAATTTGATAATGGAGAGAGAGCTGCTAAGCAAAACATGAAAGCAAGAATATTTTTTGCAAAATTGTCTTCAATACCGGCATTCTTTTCCCGATCACCCCAAAGAGTGTCTGTTTTAGATTCTAGTGTGGCTAAACGGGTACCTGCTGCTGGAGCCACAAGATGGAGTTTTAAATCGAGAACAGTCGATACTGTATTTGAGAAAAAAGATGCTTTAATAGATTGCTTTGAACTACTGATGGAATCTGAGTCTTCAAGTGACATCACAATCAGAGAAGCATCGGCTGTTCACAAGTACCTTCAGGTTGAAGAGTTCAACTTCTGGCCGAAATTCTTTCATCTTATCATGCCTCATGTTGATATTTTAAACAATCAATTTCAAAATCAGCAAGCAGATGCAGCAAAAATTTGTTGCCATGTTTCAAACTTTGTTAAAACTTTTAATGATGTGAGAAATACAATACTGGACTCCAACGAAAATTCTGAAACCGGAAATCTAAACAAACGACGCCATGTTCAAGAAACTACGACAAGAGTGTCTGCGGCCAAGGAAGTCTGTGATGTCTTCATAACGCAGGGAAATAGCCGGTTTCAGTTTACAAATCTCCACGTGTCAACTCTGGTGATGCCATCAAATTTTTCTTCCTTCAAATCAGATTTTCCTGAGAAAGAGCTAAATGACTGTACGACTTTTTCCTACTTTTGACGAAGATAAACTACAAACTGAACTATGTTTTGTACACCAGAGAATTGTCCAGCTCCATGGCTATATGGTTAGCGTTCTGGCCTTTGGTCAGAGGGATCCCGGGTTCGATTCCCGGTAGGGTCGGGAATTTTAACCATCAATAGTTAATTTCGCCAGCTCGAGGGCTGGGTGTATGTATCGTCTTCATCATCATTTCATCCTCATCACGACATGCAGGTCGCCTACGGGTGTTAAATCAAAAGACCTGCACCTGGCAAGCCGAACATGTCCTCGGACACTCCCGGCACTAAAAGCCATACGCCATTTCATTTTTCCAGAGAAGAATTCAGATCACTGCCTGGTGCTATCCAGCTGCTTCAGTTCATCATCTCGAACAATCTTCAGTCATCACTTTCAGAAGCAGTGAAACTTCTTTGCATTGCAGCAACTCTGCCAACTACCACGAGTGAACCAGAAAGGTGTTTCTCAGCCATGAAGAGGATAAAAACATACCTCCGCAGCACTACGGGTGAAGAAAGACTGACAGCTCATCTGTCAATGGAAACTACTTTGATGAGAAATATAAGAAATATACCAAATTTCAGTGAGAAGGTTATCGACATATTTCCAACCTACAAGTCTTGCCGAATGCAGCTCATCTATAAATAAGGTAAAATTCAGTAATTATACATGCAGCCCCCCCTCCCCAGTGTTAAATGCACAAGAAATAAAGGTGATGCAAAATGAATGTAGGAGAACAGGTCATCTAAGTGGATGATAGACTCAGCTTTGCTTGGTAAGAGAAGCCGTATTTTTTCACTAGCAGTTTGTCAAACTAACAGTTATGGCTTTCGGCCGTGGTAGGTTGGGAAAGGTTAGGACTTGGAAGGAAGCGGTCATGGTCTTAATTAAAGTACAGCCACAGCATATTCCTGGTTTGATAATGGCATACCACAGAAAACTGTCTTCTGGGTTGCCGACAGAGTTAGATTCCACTCTTTCCTGAATGCAGGCTCTAATCTACATGACCCATATCCATGTAGCCAAGGCGATAGTGATAGGAGAAGCAGAGGGAGATGTAGACACCAATAGTTTAACTCATTTTAAAATTATTTCAAATTAAGTGTTGTAGAATTAGATGAAACCACAGTGCTAGTCGCTAATAGAGGGTTGTGGAGGCACCTTAGCCATTCACAGATGCTTTTAGATTGAATGCTGAAAGTCATATCCAGTGTCTGAAAGATAATGTAGCAATAATTGTCAAGAATATGCAGCAAATCTACTGCAGGTTTCGTAGGGAGTATGACATTTTTTCAGCAAAATTGATATTGCCAGGCCGAGTGGCTCAGATTGTAGAGCACCGGCGTTCTGAAGCCTAGTTGGCAGGTTCAGACCAGGTTCTGTCTGGTTGTGTTGAAAGGTGGTCAAAAGTGCCAGCCTTGTATCAGATTTACAAACACATGAAAAGAACTGCTGGGAAAAATCCGACACCTTGGCGTCTCTGTCTGATAAATGTAAAAGTAGTTAATGGGATTTAAAACCAATTTTTATGTGTGGCCACACTGTCTTTCTTATAGATAGGTTGTATACTGTCTGTTAATACAATCATGTGTGATATGTTCAACTTTTTATATGCTTGTGTAACTTGCTGCGGGAAGTTTGTTTGTCTAATATAAAAAACAATCATCTTGACAAGAAGCGACAAAATACTTTTAAAAGTCTGATGCTCTGTTATGTTACATTAAATATAATTCTGTACATTTTACCTTTATTGGAAATGGCATTACGCTATTAGAAGTTCTTCACATTTACTATCTCTAACTGTATCAAATATCTCTTCGTCAGAGTTGTCAACCGGAACCTTCTCGTCACTACTGTTATTATCTAAATTACTAGTAAAATCTTCATTCATAAGCAGTTCATGCCTTTTGCTTCATATTGAACATGGCCATTTTCCTCCAAAAGAGTGTATTATCATTTTCACAACAGTACTATCAAATAAGAGATGGTTTAGATTTGAACTGAATATGTGCAGTAATTGTTATCCCACCTGTTACTAAAAATGTCAAATTATTGCCATCTAGGCATTACACATGTCCGTTATTCCCAGGAAATGTTGCATGTATAAGTTGATATGTATTATACTCTGTCATAATCGTTAGTAATAACCACTTCAGAGATGAAGGTATACAACATACCCATTGAAGGGGTTAACGGTAGTTTCCTTGTAGAAAATGATGTGGTTTCTCCTTTTTTACCTTTTATATGTTAAATACGTCGTCAGTTTTCCGTACATGATGTTTGTTTCCAATTCAAGGTTTTGATAATGTCTACGATGGTGCAGCCAGCACCATCCGATACTCTAAGGGCCGAAGAACGTCAGCAGCTTCTCTCAGAGCTCTTAGATGCTGTTAAACAATGCCAGATTAGGTTTGGAGGCCGGGCTGAACTTGCTACAGAATCAGATCCTCGTATTGCCATTTTGTGCTCACGTCTGGAAGCTGTGTTATCCCATGGTCTCCGAAGCAAACTTCCTTCGAAGAATAATTCTGCATTTAGGTTTGTACTGTCTTATTTTTGTATCACTGATTGTGTATTTAAATGTGATCTTTTTGTACTGAAAACACATTCTCTAAGACCTAAAACATGTTAGAGTTGTTCATCTTGCGGCACATCTCGCCGTGTGGCGATGAGGGAACAAACCAACAGTAGTAAATGAGTGGAAACAATGTTGGAGCCGCGCACCTCACCACTCACCTCGCTGTTCACCAGGAATCAAATTGGTTTGATATTTCAAGGTGTAGCTGCCTGGAACTCAAGTTGTGATTGAAAGCCACTTCATCTTCCCCTCTATGCAATGACGCATCGCTGTTGTACTAATGGTCATTTTGTGTCGTAACATTGTACTGTGGATAAGATACAATTAATAAGCGATACTTTCTGCAAAATTTCTATGTGGAATTAGCGTTACAATTTGTGCCGTAACATTGCTTTCTAAATAAATGTTGAAAAGAGGTTGTAGTGCCACAGGTAACAGTGATGAATAGTTCTGTGTATTGGCTTGCATTTATTTCGTTATGTTCACTCGTGCATTAAACGGAGGAAAAATGAATGGAGAAACTGAGTGAAGTTGTAAATTAAGCAAAATATAATTTAATTATCAGCTGTTCATGTTTGTGGATTACTGTAGTCACGTCCTAGTTCGTGAACCGTGGGCAACGGCTGAATGGCCTAGTAAGTGGTCCTGAGAGTCGGGATACCAGTTGCTATGGAATGTAAGTGGGCATCTCGGACATATTCTGAGTCGTGGCCCTCCTTGTGCTCAGGCGGCTAGGACTATACAATTCACCGGTGGTCCATAACCCGTTAGAGGACAGATCCTCACTTGGACTATGTGCAAGTAGGGTAGCATCCTGCTTCATGAATTTACCGAGCTCAGAACATTCTAACCAAGCCTTGGACCTATGGGAGTAACGGAATCCCACTCCCATTTGACAGGCGAGGGACTCCATGGAAACAACTTGGCGAACGAAATGGAATTCGATGGGGAGCTATCAATATTAATAGGGCTTGTGGAAGAAAGAAAGTAGAACTGGCTGAGTCAGCAAAGAGGATGCATTTGGATGTGCTAGGAGTAAGTGATATTCGGGTAAGGGGAGATAAAGAGGAAGAGACAGGATATTATAAAGTGTACTTGATGGGTGTTAGAAAGGGAAGCGAGAGTCTGGGGTAGGGCTCTTTATCAGGAATACCATTGCACGCAACAGAGTTTCTGTTAGGCACGTAAATGAGCGAATGATGTGGGTAGATTTGTCAGTGGGAGGAATTAGGACTAGAATTGTGTCCGTGTATTTACCATGCGAAGGTGCAGAGGAGGATGAAGTTGACAAGTTTTATGAAGCATTGAGTGACATCGTGGTCAAGGTCAACAGCAAGGATAGAATAGTGCCAATGGGCGATTTCAATGCGAGAGTTGGGAATAGAACTGAAGGATACGAAAGGGTGATTTGTAAATATAGGGAAGATATGAAGCTACTGGGAATGGGAAGCGTTTGCTGGACTTCTGTGCTAGTATGGGTTTAGCTGTTACGAATACATTCTTCAAGCATAAGGCTATTCATCGCTACACATGGGAGGCTAGGCGTACCAGATCCATAATAGACTATATCTTAAGAGACTTTGAATTCAGGAAATCTGTTCGGAATGTACGAGTTTTCCATGGATTTTTCGATGATACAGACCACTATCTGATCTGTAGTGAACTAAGTAACTCTAGGCCTAGGGTAGAGAAAGTGAAATATGTCTGCAAACGAATAAGGGTAGAAAATCTCCAGGACGAGGAAAATAGACAGAAGTACATAAATATGTTTAGTGAAAAGTTTCAAACAGTGGACAGTAAGCAGATTCAGGATATAGAAAGTGAATGGGTGGCATACAGGGATGCTGTAGTAGAAACAGCAGGGGAGTGCCTAGGAACAACTGTGTGTAAAGATGGGAAAAGGCGAACATCTTGGTGGAATGATGAAGTGAGAGCAGCTTGTAAACGTAAAAAGAAGGCTTATCAGAAATGGCTCCAAACAAGGGCCGAGGCAGACAGGGATTTGTACGTAAATGAAAGAAACAGAGCGAAACAAATAGTTGATGAATCCAAAAAGAAGTCGTGGGAAGATTTTGGTAACAACCTGGCAAGGCTAGGTCAAGCAGCAGGGGAAACCTTTCTAGACAGTAATAAAGAATCTTAGGAAGGGAAGGAAAAAAGAAATGAACAGTGTTTTGAGTAATTCAGGTGAACTCATAGATCTCAGGGAATCACTGGAGAGGTGGAGGGAATATTTTGAACATCTCCTCAATGTAAAAGGAAATCATCCTTGTGGTGTTGCGAACAGCCAAGCTCATGAGGAAGGGGAAAATGATGTTGGTGAAATTATGCTAGAGGAAGTGGAAAGGATGGTGAATAAACTCCATTGTCATAAAGCAGCAGGAATAGATGAAATTAGACCTGAAATGGTGAAATATAGTGGGAAGGCAGGGATGAAATGGCTTCATAGAGTAGTAAAATTAGCATGGAGTGTTGGTAAGGTACCTTCAGATTGGACAAAAGCAGTAATTGCACCTATCTATAAGCAAGGGAACAGGAAGGATTGCAACAACTATCGAGGTATCTCATTGATTAGTATACCAGGCAAAGTATTCACTGGCATCTCGGAAGGGAGTGTGCGATCAGTTGTTGAGAGGAAGTTGGATGAAAACCAGTGTGGTTTCAGACCACAGAGAGGCTGTCAGGATCAGATTTTCAGTATGCGCCAGGTAATTGAAAAATGCTACGAGAGGAATAGGCAGTTGTGTTTATGTTTCGTAGATCTAGAGAAAGCATACGACAGGGTACCGAGGGAGAAGATGTTTGCTATACTGGGGGACTATGGAATTAAAGGTAGATTATTAAAATCAATCAAAGGTATTTATGTTGACATTTGAGCTTCAGTGAGAATTAATGGTAGAATGAGTTCTTGGTTCAGGGTACTTACAGGGGTTAGACAAGGCTGTAATCTTTCACCTTTGCTGTTCGTAGTTTACATGGATCATCTGCTGAAAGGTATAAAATGGCAGGGAGGGATTCAGTTAGGTGGAAATGTAATAAGCAGTCTGGCCTATGCTGACGACTTGGTCTTAATGGCAGATTGTGCCGAAAGCCTGCAGTGTAATATCTTGGAACTTGAAAATAGGTGCAATGAGTATGGTATGAAAATTAGCCTCTCGAAGACTAAATTGATGTCAGTAGGTAAGAAATTGAATGTCAGATTGGTGATACAAAGCTAGAACAGGTCGATAATTTCAAGTATTTAGGTTGTGTATTCTCCCAGGATGGTAATATAGTAAATGAGATTGAATCAAGGTGTTGTAAAGCTAATGCAGTGAGTTCGCAGTTGCGATCAACAGTATTTTGTAAGAAGGAAGTCAGCTCCCAGACGAAACTATCTTTACATCGGTTCGTTTTCAGACCAACTTTGCTTTGTGGGAGCGAAAGCTGGGTGGACTCAGGATATCTTATTCATAAGTTAGAAGTAACAGACATGATAGTAGCGAGAATGATTGCTGGTACAAACAGGTGGTAACAATGGCAGGAGGGTACTCCGAATGAGGAGATAAAGGCTAATTTAGGAATGAATTCGATGGATGAAGCTGTACGCATAAACCGGCTTCGGTGGTGGGGGTCATGTGAGACGAGTGGAGGAGGATAGGTTACCTAGGAGAATAATGGACTCTGCTATGGAGGGTAAGAGAAGTAGAGGTAGACCAAGACGACGATGGTTAGACTCGGTTTCTAGCGTTTTAAAGATAAGAGGTATAGAACTAAATGAGGCCACAACACTGGTTGCAAATCGAGGATTGTGGCGGCGTTTAGTAAATTCACAGAGGCTTGCAGACTGAACGCTGCAAGGCATAACAGTCTATAACAGGGCTGGCCACAACGAGGCTCGCGAGCCGCATGCAGCTCTTCAGTCAGTCTTGTGCGGCTCTTGACACCAACCTTAGAGTAAAATTAAATGATATAATTAATGGAATCTAATGACATCTCTCGGCTGGCGGCAGTCAGTAGCAGTGATGTGTGGCTTAACGTTATTAGTGCTATAGGTCAGTGGTAAGACATGGGAGGTGAAGATAGTTCCGGCGCCTTCCATTTGAAAGTGCTTTGAGCGGGGGAGTGTGTCAGTGAGCCAGTGTCGTGAGGTGAAGCCAGTTGCTTTCACGTATAGGCAGTAGCGAGTGTCGATACTTTTCTGTGTGCTGTTTCACACACACTCTCCCGCTCAAAGCAATGTCTTTCTTGTAAAGATATTTCTGAATTGGCCCAGACTGTATTTAGCTTGCATAGCAAGTTGAAGATTTTTGGGAAAGACCTTCAGACTAAAATATTTTCTCTCTTCAAATGTTTGAAGAATACTGAAAGCCTTCCTCACGTTCAGGTGGAAACTGAAGATTACATGAGTAAAATGTCTGGCCTTGCTGAAGAAATCAATGGCAGATTTAATGATTTGAGATCACTGAAACCTTCATTTTCATTCCTGGAAAATCCTCTTTCTGTTGATGTTGTGGGCGATGGCAGTCCTGTTTCATCACCAATAACAAAGGATACAGCAGCTGTAGAGTTGGAGCTACAAGAACTGCAAGAGGACGAAGGACTAAAAGGACTCAAACGAAGTGGCATTTCTACCATAGAATTTTGAAAGAATGGTCCAGAAGAAAAATACACACTAACGAAATAGTGTACCAAAAGTCATCTCAATCTTTGGGTCTACTTATGTGTGTGAATCACTGTACTCAACGATTAAATTCATTAAATCTACGTATCGATCTGAACGAACTGATGAACATTTAAGTGAACTTGTGCGCACTGCGCTTACCAATTATCAGCCAGATTTAAAAAAAACTAACAGCAAAAATGAACACTAAAAAGAAAGCACTTCTCAAAAGTGAAATCTCATTCCTTGGTGTGCACCTGAAAAATAATGTTCTGTGTAGTGTAGGAAATAAATGTTCCTTCATTGGTTATAAAATGAAAAGCTTGTCTTCATTTTATAAACTCTTTTCTAAACATGCTCCCAATTTTTTGTCTCCTAAATTTGCGGCTCCCAGAAGTAAGGTTAGTGGCCACCCCTGGTCTATAATGATAATGTATGTATGTGTGTATGTATGTTAGATATTTGGTCGATGAACTTTCTGTTATACCCATTAGAATAAGCTATTGCCCTGATGGTATTCAGTCCTTTTTTTTTAGGTTAGGATGAGATAATGGTACATTGAATGCCCTGTGGACCAAGCTATAAAAAGGGGCTTTTTTTTTTTATGGGAATTAGGATGGACTGAAAGTTGTTTTGTAGTATTATTGGTTTGTGCAGGCTTCCTGTATGTGTCATAAGAAAGGAAGTGTTGACATGATATAGGCTTTTGGGCTTATGGCGTGTCAAGAAAATAAGCTGAAATTCTTTATGTTTTGTAGAGAACTTAGCTTTGCATTATCAGAAGAAAATCTTGACTGTCCAAGAGAAAGGCTTATCAAACAATGAGCTTTGAATTTAGACATTATAATGGAAGTGGAAATGGTATGTTCTTTCGTCACCAGGTGGCTCCCCAAACGCAGTACAGCGCTAGTGTTCGAAGTGGAAGCTGACGGAACCATCAGGATCGGTCTGAGAGGCTTACATAACAGGTGTATGCAACATATGACATTGACAGGTGTATGACATTGACACAAGCCTGGACACTGGCTATCAGTTAAGTAATACCTGGTTGCCAGCCATTTAGGATTTACGTAGGTAGTTCCCTTCCCTGTCCCGTCACTACTGTTCTTTCGTTTCGGGTTTTCCAAATTTGTACGTTCCTCATCGCTAGATGTTTCATCCGGGGTTGTGTCAATGTCATATGTTGCGTACGCCTGTTATGTTATGTGACCCTCTCTGACTGATTCTGATGGTGTCGGCAGCTTCCGCTTTGAATGCTCGCGCTGTACCACGTCCGGGGAGCCATCTGGTGACGAACGTACCATTTCCACTGCTGTTATAACGTCTAAATTCAAAGCTCATTGTTTGATAAGCCTTTCTCGTGGACAGTCAAGATAGACTTTCTTCTGATGACGCAGAGCAAAGTTCTCTGCAAAATGTAAAGAATTTAACGTTATTTTCTTGACACGGCATAAGCCCAAAAGCCTATATCATGTCTATAAGTACGGGCCGTGAAAGCATCAATGGCAAGGAAGTGTTCATTTCTTGTGACTGTTAGGTCTAGAAAATTTAGAGAACGGTTGGATTTTGTTTCCAATGTGAACTGTATATGGGGACTCTACTTATTCAACTCATCTTGTATGGTTAGCATACCTGCCAACTTTCCCAATTTAGGGGGGAGACTCCCTATTTTCGACTGTTTTTCCCGCCTTCCGATTATTCTATTATTTCTCCTGATTTTATCTCGTATTTTTGGTGAACTCAAACATTCAAATCCCGCCATTTCAGCTTTCTACGCCAATGCGGGAAGACCTTCACTCTTTTGCTGCTTTCAAATGAAATGTCGACGTTTATTAATACGAGAAACACTCGATTGTGCGACGTTTATTGAAACGTGTATATCGCGACGCGTACCGTACATCGATTGTCAATCTCTTGTTCTCGCCTGCTATGTGTTCATTCGCATCAGTCTAGTTGCTATATTTGAAGTATTTTTATAGTAATTTAGTGACATAATTTCAAAGATAGCGACTAGTGACTTTTCTAGAGATATTAGGAGCCGTTTGGAGGCAAATCTATCGAATTTTAATTTATTACTTGATTAGCTGTTTCCCATGGCTTCGCTTGTGTGGATTTCATAATTTGGTAACAGTAATCGTTCCTTGGTACTGCACTATGACATTATCTGGAAATCCCTAAAGTAGGAGTCTGTAACATCCTCAGTTTTCGAGGTATATGTATCAGAATTCAACTCCTCCTTCACTTCTTTTCTCCCCCTTAGGCTGTTGGTATGTCTTCCATCTAAAGGTGTCATCGACAAATCTTGTCTAGAATATATCGTTGGATCAACGAGTCAATTTTAATCACAATCTGAATGAATCCGTCGAGAAAACAAACATTCTTTATGAGGCCATCCATCCCGTCATTCTCAAGAGAAGATTGTTTTCCGTGGTTTCCCATTTTCACACCAGGCAAATGCTGGGGCTGTACCTTAATTAAGGCCACGGCCGCTTCCTTCCAACTCCTAGGCCTTCCCTATCCCATCGTCGCCATAAGATCTGTGTTGGTGCGACGTAAAGCCCCTAGCAAAAAAAAAAATTCTCAAGAGAGATCTAGGTAAAATAGCACGGCAACTGATCACTCCCAACTCTCTCGCATCCCCTCCTCACCACAGCCATTCCAATCCAAGTCACCACCCTCCCCTCCCCACCCTTCCCAAAGCCAGCAATAAGCTCCATGCAGACACAGACGAGCAGTGCACCTCCTACTTTTCTGGCGGCAGGTTAACGAGAGCAAGGAAATAAGGGAGTAAGTACTATCAAAACCACTTTCCAATAATTAAATCTGAACACACACATTGGTTCTCATTTCTTTCTTCTTCCTCAGACATCCACCTTTTACAATACTGTGCCATACAACCAAGGCCATACAATCATTCAACTTTCACTTCAACAAAAATAACAGCGACAGTTTCAACAACCAAGCAGATGTTACAAAACAATGAAGGATGTTCACCCAACTCCTCAGCTGATCATTTTAACTGCAATTTGTATTAACAAAGGCACTTTACAAGATAGTCAAGTGTGATACATATTTTTACCCTTCATCGACGATTCAACTACCAATATTTGAACATTTCAACATTATATCCACAGAAACACATCAAACCTCAAGAGTATCAATTTTTTATGCATTATCTTAAAGCTCTGTTCAACATTGTACAAACGCACTTCAGTCATCTGTGACCTGGATCCCAGGACGTTCTGTAAATATTAATGTGTTTTATGTCATATAACCCATGTCAACCATTGTTAATATATTTAAAGGTAGATTTCATGTTGATTGTTGTTAAAATCCTTTGATTTATTTATTTACTGTGAACTGATGATTCCAAGGGAATCGAAACCAGTTTTCACTTAATAAATATTATGTATTATATATTGTGTTGAATGGTGGAATATCCCTCAATTAATTCCTATTATATAAATTATATGTCAACACGGAACTGAAAATCATAACTTGTGAGTAGTCACTTCAGCGCTGATTCTCTCACTGAACTAGTCCTAATGATGCTTGTTGTTTAAAGGGGCCTAACAACTAGGGTCATTGGCCCTTAAACTAGTGCAGTGGTATTTCCTACCAGCTGATAACAGCATGTTGCTCAGTGTTTGGTATGCCCGGTTTTGCAATGGGAAGGCTGCTACCTTATTAATTGAAATATTTATTTTTGAAATGCATCCGGAGCTGTATGGTGGATGTTCAAAGAAGTGGGTACGTCAAATAGGTGAACAGTTCTTTTTCTCCATTTTGGACCCAAAAATAGGGATGCGTAAATTATGCAAGGGCATTAATTATACAAGAATAAGGTATTGTTTTATGTGTTCAGGAAGGTCCAGACCATGTGGGCCATTGTCTCTTTCTACAGTTGCAAGTTTTCATACAATATTAAAGCACACAAGAGTAATTTGCACATTTTCATTTTCTTCTCTCAATCTTGCCCTCCTTCACCAAAGATTTGAATGGGAAACATGAAGCTCTGGAACATTTGAAATTAAGCAAAACTATAATAAGGTTATCATGGGAATATATTAGAACACTTGTTTCTCATTGCTTCCGCTGTCATGACAGTATAATATTGTCCCATAATTTCAGGCTGTATGAGCCTCCCTGGCTCAGGTGGCAGCACGCCGGCTTCTCACCACTGGGTTCCGTGGTTCAAATCCCGGTCACTCCATGTGAAATTTGTGCTGGGCAAAGCAAAGGCGGGACGGGTTTTTCTCCGGGTGCTCCGGTTTCCCCTGTCATAATACCAATATAAATGGTCCGTTATTGGACATTATAAATTTTCCATTCCTGGTTGCCAGCGTTTCGCCCCCGTGTGCTAGGTTGGGCTCGTCAGTTGGTACCTAGCACACCTACCAAGACGCACGGCTAGTGCATACCGTGGAGGCCACTGCGTAGGCTACTTGAAGCCACCGGCAGTGCCAATGCACTATGAGAGACTTTGTCTTACTACCAAAAATTGATTCCTGCTTGGCCATCAGATGATATAGATGATTCCCATAGGGAATCTGAAATTTCTGTCCCGAATGAGTAAATTTATAATACCAATATAAATGGTCCTTTATTGGACATTATAAATTTCCCAGCTAACTCATTCCTGGTTGCCAGCGTTTCGCCCCCGTGTGCTAGGTTGGGCTCGTCAGTTGGTACTTAGCACACCTACCAAGACGCACGGCTAGTGCATACCGTGGAGGCCACTGCGTAGGCTACTTGAAGCCACCGGCAGTGCCAATGCACTATGAGAGACTATGGGAATCAACATCTATATCATTCCCCTGTCATATTTCATTCCAGCAACACTCTCCAATATCATTTAATTTCATCTCTCAGTCATTAATCATTGCCCCAGTGGAATGCGACAAGCTTCGGCAGCCGGCACGTTTCCTATTCTCACCGCTAGATGGGGGCTTCATTCATTCCATTTCTGACCTGGTCGAATGACTTGAAACAGGCTGTGGATTTTCATTCAATTTCAGGCTGTAATCATGGCAGAGAAAACGTAATCATTTCTACAACATTTGATTGTGTTTTTGTTGTAAAACCTATCTGAAAATTCTGTTAAACATGTTCTGTAATATCCTTGTAAAAATTGAAAGTGAATACTGATTATGATTTTCTCTCTTTCTAGGCAGGTTACTGAGATTGTTTCCAGTAGCTTACATCTAAGCAAAGGTCAACCTCCAGAACAACCTGGTAAGTTCAGAATTGCTTGTTGTAGTATTTTGGTAGCATTTATGAGACTCAGTTGTGGTGTGTGTTTCTTTGAATATCTGATGTTCATTTGACAAGATTATCAATACATCCTATACATAAATCTGGTTTGTTCTAGGTATATGAAACTTTCCAATTTTGAATATGGTTCAGGGAACATTGGTGTTGGCGTATGTATATATTCTTGAAATGAAACTGGTTCTCTTATATTTAATCCTTTCTGATTTTTAAATGATAGGCCTAGGCCTAGTTTTAGAGAATGTTGTATGCTTCATTTAATTTGTTGATTTGGGAATATTAGTTTTGATCTGAGACAGGAAACTTGGGGGAGTTTGGGAACTTAATAAATAGAATTGCAGGTCAGTATGTGTGAACAGTGCAACAGAAAAGAGGGATCAGGACAGCAATGAAACACACAAGAGTAATGTACACATTTTTGTAGAGGCCACTCTCAATCTAAGGATTCTTATTTACTAGGTGCATCAAATATAAACCGGAATTTAAAATTAGCGGCTGTGGTAGGAAACGGAAATGGGTGGGGCTTTGGGAGGATGTTGGTGGGGATGTCCGGAGTAGGTTGATGTGTCGCACACCACAGAGCAACCGCTTGTTTCAGTACACCATGAGCGAGCAGAGGTGCACCAGTCTGTTGCGCAACACATCATCAAGTTACTAGCAAAAGAGGATGCCAAAGCTTCAGAAATTTTGAGAAGGCTCCATGCACAGTTTGGGGTCGCACCCCTTTCAAAGACCCAGGCAGCATATGAATAGCACTAACAATTTTTGGCAGGACAGGAGAAAATGGAAAACGAGCCTCACCAAAGACAACTGCGGGCAAGCATCACTGCAGACATTTGTGCTGTATGTGACATTATTGAAGAAGATCGGCGCATAAAAACTTCTGAAATTGCTTTGCTGGTAGGAATAAGCTTTGGAAGTGTTCAAGCCATTATCAATGATGAACTCGACCTTCGGAAATTGTCTGCCTTGTGGGTTCCTACTTTTCTTACCCTGGAACAAAAAAACATTCTGCCAGGATGTTTGTCAGAGACATCTGAATCGCTACGAGGAGGAAGGATATGATATTTTGCATCACATTGTGACTTCTGATTAAACTTGTGTTTATCATTACACCCCGGAGTCAAAACAAGCAAGCACTGGGCGAGTTGGCCATGCGGTTAGGAGCATGCAGCTGTGAGCTCGTATCCGGGAGATTGTGGGTTCGAACCCTACTGTCGGCAGCCCTGAAGATGGTTTTCCATGGTTTCTCATTTTCACACCAGGCAAATGCTGGGGCTGTACCTTAATTAAGGCCACGGTTTCTTCCTTCCCATTCCTAGGCCTTTCCTCTCCCATTGTTGCCATAAGACCTATTTGTGTCAGTGTGACGTAAAGCAAAAAGAAAAAAAAAAAAAAAAGAAGAAAAAAAAAGCAGGCATGGAGTAGTGGGAACGAGGTGCAGCTGGCCTGGTTAAGGCCAAAAAACACTCCTTTCTTCTGGAATGGTGCTTGCAACTGTTTTTTGGACTATGCAGGCATTTTGCTTGTGGATTTCTTGCATGACCATAGGACAGTCCATGCAGCCTATTACTGCCATCTTTTGGTCAAGACAAAATCTGCGTATTGCAACAAACGTCGCCGGCAACCGATCCGAGACTTTCTTCTTCTGCACGACAATGCTAGGCCACACACCGCTGTTGTAACATGGGAAATACTGGAGGAAATGCATTGGACACCTCTGGAACACCCTCCTTACAGTCACCTTGTGACTACCACTTGTTTGGACCACTGAAAGAAGAACTGAGAGGAAAGTGATTTCGTGACGATGCAGCAGTAGAGGAGTACGTGCGCATCTGGCTGCACGCACGTTCTTCTGTTTTTGAGGACGGCATCAAAACGTTGCCAGTTTGTGGCAAAAATGTGTGTGATATTCAGAAGACTATGTAGAAAAATGAGGTGCTTGTTGTGTATTTTTTTGGTGGATTCAATTAAATTGTAAAAAATAATTCCGGTTTATATTTGCATACCTGCCAAGTATCCTGATTTTTCCATAAAATGTACGGATTTTGAGTGTGTTTTACGGTTGTACGGGTCAACAACGTTATTGTACGGGTTTTGAATATCTGCGCTTGTTTTTGCTTTCTGCGGTCAAATCAGATTTATTTGACTTTTGATAGTAGCTGGTAATACGAGATGCAGTGTTTGAAATTTGACCGGTAAATGTATTGATAATCACATGATTATCACCGTGCTTTTGTCACCTGTTCGACCTCAACTGCTACTTCATTCACTGAGAGGTTGAAGAAAGGAAATCAGTGAAAAGTAGCAGGCTGTGAATTGATATATAACAACTTTAGTAACTGCGTCGTTCTTCGTAGCAGCTGATGAAAGGCTTTGTTTTTGGTTGGGTGTGAGTAACATTGGCGGTAGTTCTGAAGCTTGTGGAATTGTGTGACAAAATTTGTAAGCGTTTTAGTATTTTTAGTGGTGTTCATTGAGTTCAACTAAGAAACAATATTACGAATCATTCAGGGGAGGCATGTTCTGCTGAATTTCCTTGTTTTATATGATCACAGAAAGGCGAAACATTCACATTCTGTTCCATGTGTTCGTGTGATATAAATGTTTCTCATGGAGGAAGAACAGAATTAGTAAATCACAATCTGTTAAACTTGTCTCCAATACAAAATTTAAGGATGGCTGTCAGAAAATTAGTTTTTTTTACCTCTTCTGGAGCCGACCTTGATATAGTAAGAGCGGAATGCTTGTTCACTTCATTTTTAATTGAACATAAAATCCCATTAGCTGCTGCCGATCGTGCTTGTGCTCTGTTTAGGAAAATATTTCCAGATTCAGAAATTGCAAAAAAAAAAAAAAAATGGCTGAGGTCATACGAAAACCACACACATTTTGAAAAAAATAGCTGCAGATTCAAGAAGTGAACTCGTTGGTGACATGCAGCGCGAACTGTTTTCTTAAGCTATGGATGGAAGCAATAATAGTAATGCTAAACTTTACCCTATAATTGTCACCCGTTTTGTGGCAAAGCAGGAAAAGGTATAGTCCGCGCACCTTTCAGCGATATTACTTTATAGGGGGGTGAGGAGTAAGGAGGGAGCTCTCCCAGTTCCGGTTATACTGCCAAATGAGTAGAAATGAAATCTGAATTGAATCGATAATATGATCGATCGATATGAATTTTCTAAACATTTATTATCTTACGCCAACAATAGTGTCACACATACGTTATTTAACATTACATAACATTTCTCGATGCGAATCGTGTTCTTAGTATGAATTCTATAGTTTGGCTTTGTTGTGCAAACAACAACAGTTCTAGTACATAAAGTGTATGCCAGATGTCGCACAGCGATGCATAAGCGATTCATAGTTTGTGTTTCAAAGGTTGCTAATACGAATCTCGAAGATAACCGAAGTTGACCGATTTAGCACTAGGGTGTGCATGTATCACTAAAAGGTGCGCGCACGGTAGTTAGCTCAGTGTTGTCTGTCCCAGCCTTGTTGGGTGATTCAACGGGACGCAATATTGATAATTTGGTAATTTCACAGTTAGTGTTACAAAATACCAATTAAAAACTGTGTAGCATTCTGTTCTGACAATGCTCCAGTCATGATTGGAAAGAAGAATGGAGCTGCTGCTGTTTTGAGGGAAGCCCTGTCATCTGTCTTCGGACTGGGTTGCTCATGCCATTTGATTAATTTGACTGCTGAGAAAGGTGCAAGCAGTTTGCCTGTTAAAGTTGATGAACTACTAGTTTACATCTTCTGTTATTTAGAAAAGAATTGTAAGATGAAGGAATGCCTAAAGAAATTCCAAGACCTTCAGAACAAGGAAACAAAGAAGATTCTGAAACATGTTTGCACAGGACTGCTATTTTTAGGAAGGTGTTAGAGCAATGGAATCCACTACTTGGTTTCTTTAAAGATGAGGTGCTTGTCAATGCTCAGTGTGCATCTGCTACTAGCTTAACATCATTTACGATCCCAAAAGCCGAGCCTGTTAATTGCAAAGACCATTAAAAGAGGAAATCTGTTGAGTCGTCAGAATTGGTTCCTCCCAAAAGATTTGCACATGTTTCAAAATCTGACACCCCTGTGCTAAAGAATATTATTTTTTAATGGTTCTTTCATCAGGCTTGAATAAGGCATACTGTGCCCTCCTGTATGCTGTCATTCCTTTATTTGAGAATCTCAATTCTACACTTCAGAGTGCTTCCCCTCACATTCATAAACTACTAGAACTAACGGCAAACCTGTTAAAGCAGCTGCTTTCCAGATTTGTTAAATTAAAAGTGATCAAAAGTTCCCTTTTATTAAAAGTTCGATACCATTCTATTGAGAGACAATGATAAGCTAGTCACTAGTGTAGAGACAATGAACTGGGTGAAGAAACTTAATGATAGAGATATATCAACATTCTTTTCATCTGTCAGGGGTTACTGTTGCACAGCATGTGATTATATTATTAACAAGTTCCCTCTCAATGATGAAGTACTGAAACATGCAAAGGTTGCAGATGTTTCAAAAATTTAAGATGCCCAGTTTTCTTCTGTACAATTCTTTATAGAAAGATTTCCATCATTGCTGCCGAGGAAGGACAGTGAGTGGTTGGGGATGCAATGATTGTGCTTCAGAACCAATTTGTAGCTCTTCAGATTGATGACTGTGCTACTGTTGAGAGTGAGAATCTGACAGATGACACCAAATGGGCTCACTTGATGAACATTCGTTGAGCTGATGGTGTTCCTAAGTATGATAGGATATTCAGACTAATGCTTTCTGTTCTGACTCTACCACACAGCAATGCTGAGTGGGAACGTGTGTTCAGCTTGGTGAAGAAAGAACCAAAATCAGTTAAGTCCTCAATGCCAAATGAAATTCTGGATTTTATTTCTGTTTCGAAAACCAGAAATACTGGTCCATGTTACTAGAGTAGTTTTCCATCAGAATTTCTGAAGAAAGGAAAGAAAAGCAACTCGTCTCCATCTGTCCTCTCCAACCTGTGATGGATAATAGCCTGCATACTGTGAACTTGACAGAATTTTGTAAATAAGTGTACATGTTTAGTTTAATTTTGACGGTGATATTCATATTGTGACCCGCAAATTTCAAGTGCAGATAAACACCGTTTGTGTACTGTGTGAACTGTTCCCAGTGTTAAGTGAAAACAGATAAGCACTCATCAAGATGTAACTTTGTAAGTATTTAATTTCAGGGGTGTTCATGATATGTATTTGACTTGTGTTGTTATTGTTTCTAATCTCACCTGTTGCCATCCTTTTTCACTATGTTTCAAGACTTTGCGGTGCATGCACATTTTATTTAAAAAATTCCGCTTTAGGATCTTCTGGATTTCACTTTTTGAAAGTTGGCAGGTTCTCAGCGGAGGTTCTGACACCATCATGTTAAAAAGTTCATAATGTTAAATATATAAAACATAATGTAATGGAAATTTTAGAACTACTTACCGATATCATCAGTGTTTTTCAGTAATATATGTGACTAGCTGAAATACCCGTTGTTGACATTTGCTGTACTTAGCATATGCATGTTTATATTCTTGTCCAGACCTTATGTTGTTACCCATATTCTGAGGCTTTCCGTGCTCTCTGTTTAATATTGTTTTGTATTATTGCTGAACTTGATTTGATCTCTTCCTCCTGGTATAAAAGAAAGCCAAGTATCGGCTTCCGATATTGTAGGCCTTCACATCTAATTTTCTTTTGACTGTAATAATGTGAAGGGAGTCCTTCCTCCTTTGGTTATGTTACTTCACAACTTTTTCCTCATTTTGATAGTCATCTTTACAGTTTTCCTTGCTGTACCTACCTGTAGTACCCGTACTCGTAGTTCACATGGCAATCATATAGCATGTACTAAGTTATCTAACTCTCCAGCTACTTTCCGCCAATTCAGGCATGCTATTTCACTCGGGACGCAGCAGTAACCCCATCTGTTGGAGATGAGTGGCAGCAGTAGAGAAAAAACACATTGCAACAATTATTGATCAGTTTCACGAGTTTTCGATATTGTAGGCCTTACTAATATTCTTTAAATCACTATAACAATGATTTATTGTTGAACATTATCCTCCTTATTCAATAACTTATGGTTAATGTGAATTTAAAAAACTTAAATTTCACATTTGTCACAACTTTACGTGTGTTTTGTTCCTGATTGTATTCAGAGTTAATATATTGATTTTTGTGAATATGTATATTCTCTAAGATATTGAGTAAGGGGCCTTTTTGTGCCAAACCAATAACCTTTAAGTCTCGATCGATTGACGTGTAATAATGATTGGAGTCCTTCGTATGAATACTTATGGCTGAGAAATGGTTATATTTATTAGCGTTCAAGTGTTCTTGGTATCTTATTGCAAAGTTTCTCCCAATTTGACCAACATATGATGGTTTACAGGATTGACAATTGATTTCATATACCCCGGACCTGAGATATTATTATTATTATTATTATTATTATTATTATTATTATTATTATTATTATTATTGGCATGTGAATTGAATAGTACACTTGAATTGGTGTTTTTAGTTCTATAAGCTATTCTTATGTCTTGACTTTTGAAAGTGTTAGTAATTTGATAAATATTTTTACTGTTGAATGTGAAAGTGGCATAATTCTTGTCTTAGGTTGAATCCTTGATGAAAGTGGTGTTCAGTTTATTTTTAATTTTATTACCGTATATATTTCATCTATAAACTGTTTCTTATAACCGTTACCATCAGCTATGGCATATATGGTCCTAATTTTGCCTTTGAAATATTTGCGAGATAGAGGGATCTTGAATGCTCTATGTAACATGCTATTATATGCCGCTTTTTTTATGGGCTCCGGGATGTGTTGAGCGTTGTTTAATGGTGTTACCGGTTTGCATTGGTTTTCTAAATATTTTAAAGGACAATTTATTACAGTTTCTGTTGCGAATAATGGTAAGATCTAAATAATTGAGCGAGCCCTCATTTTCGGATTCTTCAGTGAACTTTGCATGAGGATCTATCTTATTAAGGTAATTAAGGATATTTTCGTTGCTAGTGACTTGTTGGTTTCCGTTACTAAAGAAGTCGTCTACAAAGATGAAATTAGGACCATATACGCCATAGCTGATGGTAACAGTTATAAGAAACAGTTAATAGACAAAATATATAATAAAATTAAAAGTAAACCAAACACCACTTTATTCAAGGATTTAACCTCAGACAAGAATTATGCTGCTTTCACATTAAACAGTAATATTTATCAGATTACTGACACTTTCAAAAGACAAGACACAAGAATAGTTTATAGAAGCAAAAACACCAATTCAAGTGTACTATTCAATTAACATGCCATTAATAATAATAATAATAATAATAATAATAATAATAATAATAATAATAATAATAATAATAATAATAATAATAAATATCTCAGGTCAGGGGTATATGAAATCAGTTGTCAATCCTGCAAAGCATCGTATGTCGGTCAAACTGGGAGAGACTTTGCAATAAGATACAAGAACACTTAAATGCTAAGATATAACTGTTTCTCAGCCATAAGTATTCATATGAAGGAATTGAACCATGATTACATGTCAATCGATCGAGACTTAATGGTTATTAGTTTGACACAAAATGGCCCCTCCCTCAATATCTTAGAGACATACATATTCACATAGATCAATCTATTAATCCTGAATACAATCGGGATCAAAACATGTATAGTTGTGCTGAATATGAAAATTAAGTTCTTTAAATTCACATTAACCATTAGGAATTGAATAACGAGGATACTGTTCAACAATAAATCATTGTTACAGTGATTTAAAGAATATTAGTTTAGCTGTCAATACGGAAACATGAAATTTATATTTTGTGGTATTGTAGGCCTTCACGATCAGTTTTCTTCCGACTCTGTGATGTGAGGGCATCTAATGTAAAGGTATTCCTTCCTTGTTTCATGACTCCCTCTTCTCTCATTGTTCAAGTGATCATTCCTCTACGATTATTTCTCATTTTTTATAATCGTCTTCAAAATTTTCCTTGTCGATATGGACCAATGACCATGCGGTTTTATACCTTAAGACAATTATGACAAAAACCATTGCCAGTTAACACTATTGAACAATATTTACATGTTTGCAATGCTTGGCGATGAAATGGGCTAAGCAAAGAAAGTCTAAATTCAGGAGTTCTATTATTATAGTTGTTACGGTAATACTGTACAAGACATAAATGATAAAAAATTGTATTCTCTGTAACTTTCGTTATGTCATTAGTACATTTTGAGAGCACCAATAACATAGGTATTCAAAAAAAAATTTTAGGTGCCTTCCCTTAATCTACTATTTCATCCAGTGTGAATAAAATTATTTATAGCCTAGACTTTAGTATCTTATTCCCTGACTTTATATACCAGTTTTCACTAAATTCTGTTTGCCTATTTTCACATGGTTCAGCATTGATGATATGGACTTAGCAACAAAAATTGAAATTCATGAATATCGCCTGTACAGCGAAAATGTATAAGACATAAATGATCGGAAATTTAATTAATAGACAGAGGCTATGATAATAGAATTCATGAATTTAGACTTTCGCTGCTTAGAACGTAACATTAGTTATATAATATTTATCAATAGGACCACTAATAACAGATATTTGAGAATGAAATGTTGTCTTCCCCAAAACTATTATTTCACCAAGTGTGAATAAATTTATCTACAGCCTAGATTGTAGATTCTCATTTCCCAACACTACATGCCAATTTTCATTCAAATTCTCTTTGGCTATTTTCTCGTGATGCGCGTACAAGCAGACAGGCAGGCAGAGATGACAAAAAATTAGAAGATGGACATGACCAAATTCTGAGCGATGAAGAGACAAAATTCTTATTTTATATATGTAGATGATAGCAGTTAAGGCTGTCCATAACCACCCTCAATATTTGCAAAAATATATCGTTTGGATAAGTTCCACATTTTGTACCTATTTATTTTGAGCATTTTTACTAAATAAGCAGAAAACATTTTCTTTGAAAATGTAGGCAGTCCCAAAATGTTCTTGCATAATTTCCAGGAAAGGCTGTATTTTAAGTAGCTTTTGTAGCCTCGGTAATGTATCCCATGTAGAATTGTCAATAGAATGCAGTTACCACAAGATGAGTTCAAACCTGTCCCTTGCCATTATTTGAGAGAATGCAGGGGCTTCTAAAAATCCATCCCTGGTAAAATAGCTCTTCAGGGTGGGTTTCTGCATTATCCCCATAAATATTAAAAGCCCCAAAAACACATAAATTTCCTCATCTGTCACTGGCTCACACTTCATGGCGTGCGACCTGGGAGTTTCAAGGGCGCGCCAAGTATACATTCTGCTGCATACCTATTTGTCCCTCGAACAATTGGGTCAATCACTTTGTCACCTGAAAAGAGCATAAAAGCATCTAAAACAGACTCTAAATAAATCGATTTTTAGAAAGGGCTTACGTCATCCAGAGTAAATTTCTTCATATAGCCAGAACAATCTTTCTTCCTGATGTTACAAGCTTCAAAAAACAAATTTAGTTGCAACTTTATTTTTTTATTGAACTTTTAATTCCATTGACTTTTGCCCTTTGAAAAGGATACGTCATCATCATTTCTTCGCTCCAGCAAGCCGGGTGCGGTTGTGTACGAGCCTCCTCCAGTTTGTCCTATCCATCCATAGATGCTGCTCATATATGAGACGCCAGTTCACATCTCTCATTTCAAGGTCCTTCAATATCTGTTTTTCCCAAACATCACAAGGTCAGAGTATGTTGGAGGAGTCCTGTGGGGTTCCATTCTTTTCATGTGACCATACCATTGCGATCTCTTCACTTCTAGAGTCTCCAGCAAGCTTCTTCCCAATCCAAGCTGTTGCCAGATAACCACATTCCTTATTTTATCCATTTTTGTTTTTTGTAGACAAGAACAGAGGAACTTCATTTCTGTTGCCTTTGTTGGTCCAGTGTGTGTTGCTGCTTCTAGGCCATACCTCAATATAGGTACTAGATATATTTTGTACAAGCTGACCTTGGAAACTAACAGAAATGTTTCATCCCAAAGTATTTGACGTACAGCGTGATAGAATTTGGAAGCTTTCTGTATTCAGGTACTAATCTCTTGATGTATGGTATTGTCTGATGACAGAACACTACCTAAATACTGGAAGTTGTCTACAATATCCATCTCCTCAACTCCAATTCTTAGATGAACTTTTGGAGAGTTTCTACTCATCACCAAGCCAACTGTCTTCGTTTTGCTGATTTTGACATCTAAGGTTGCAAAAGCTTCATGCCGGACCCTAGTTTGTACTTCCACTTCTGTCTCACCCCATACCATTACATCATCAGCAAAAACCAGGGCATTAGTTGTTGGATCCTTTCTTTTAACCGCTTTTAAAACTTCACCCATTATGATTATGAAGAGAAGTGGTGAAAGACAACTTCGTTGCTGGACTCCACTCTTCGTTTCGAACCAACCTGACCTTCCATCCTGGACCTGGACACAACACTTGGTTTCATCATATAATCATTGTACTCGTGCTATGATGTCATCGGGCACTTTCTTATGTCTCAAACATTCCCATATGTGCCTGCGTGGTACACGGTCATATGCTTTCTCGATGTCCAGAAAAACCATTGTAAGTGTTTTACCTTCCTCCCAATACTTCTCATAGAACATTCTGGTGGCAAAAATGAGGTCTATAGTTGATCTGTGAGGTCTAAATCCATGTTGTTCCTCCTCAAGTGTAGGTTCAAAATATTTTTTAATCCTGCTCTCAAGGATGGATTCGTACATTTTGAGGCCATGTGACAGCAGATTTATACCTCTGTAGTTGGTACATTTCTTTCTATCAACTTTTTTTCAACAATATTGAAGACTCCTTGCTTCCAGTCATTGGGTATTACATTCTCTTTCCAGATTCTATTTAGTACCCTGTACATCCACTGTTGTCCTACCTCTCCTAGTGCTTTAAATCTTAACACTTAATTCATCTGATCCAGGTGATGTGTTGTTTTTCAGCTTAGATATTGCTGTCTCTACTTCCAACCATGTCAGACTAGTCATATTTGTGCTGCCAAAACCATAAGGTTCGTTGTCTAATATAGTGACGTTTTCATAACAGTTCAGCAAAGTTTCAAAGTGCCTTTGGAACTCCTGTAATATTTTGGTCTTATCCCTAATCACCTCACCATTAAGAAGTTCTACAGATTGGATATATCCATTTTGAGTTCTTCTATTCTCAACAATACTGTATAATAGTTTTTTATTTCCATCCTGCATTATTTTGGTAGCCAGATCATCTCTGCATTTCTGCTTTTCAGCTACAACCAACTGTTTGACATGCAATTTTTTCTTTCTGTAAAGTGACAGCTTCTCCTTTATTTCATGTTGATCTCCCTGTGTTTCTGCTTGATATAAGGATCTTCTTGCACGGTTTCTGTCATTGATAGCCTTTTTAACATCATTCCACCAGGCAGTTTCTTCAGGTTTTCTTATTTGACTCTGTCTTCCACATACTTTTTCTGCTGTACCAACCACAACCTTCATTATAATAGCCCATTCTTCATCTATCAATTTCAGTTCTTCTCTCGGCAACAACCTGCGGACACCTTCCCTGAATTCTTCCTTTATACGTGGCTTGGTTAGTCGCCAAGTTTTTACTTTTGGGACTTTTTTTTTTTTTTTTACAGAATTTGGGAGGTCTCTTCTCTGCAAAACCTGCAACCAGCAGTCTATGGTCTCCACCAAGGTCTTCACTTGGAATGACCTTGACGTCATTGACATTTTTCCATACATTTTGATCTGTCAGAATATAATATATTAGTGTACCTATTTTATCATCCCAGCTATATCTTGTGATTTTATGGGAGTCCCTTTTCGTAAACCAAGTGTTACCCACTCTCAGGTTGTTTTTTATGCATAGATCTAGCATATATTCTCCCTCTTCACTTCTGTTTCCCATTCCCTGAGGGTCCAGTGTGGATTCATATCCTGTTCATTGTGAGCTAACTTGTGAATTAACCATTACAATTAGTCATACTCAGTGTGTTCTTCCAAGTTAAGGAAGTTGGCCTTTTCCTCTTTTCAGCATCCTACCTGTGGAACATATACTTGCATCACATTGTACTTTATCCCTCCTAAGTTCACAGATAACTTAATTATCCTTTCACTAACAAACTCAACTTCACTACAAGCATCTATGTCTTTATGTATTAAAAATCCTACTCCATTCTTAGACTCTACTTTATTTTCAGACCAGTAGAGACTATAGTCCAATCTGATATTAATTTTCCCAGTTTTCTTCCACTTTGTTTCACTCAGGCCCATGATCAGAAGTTTCCTCCTTTCCATGAGGTCGACCAGCTCTTCAGTTTTGTTTGTCAATGTCAGGATATTTAATATTCCCACTCTGATACTTTGTCTTCGTTTGGTTTGGGTAGTTGGTGTAACATCGGTTAGTAAACTGTCATTCGCACCAAACTGATGTTGTTGTGAATTCCTACATCCGAGCCAAGTATTATTCTTGAAAGCAACTTCTTCAGTAATCCCTCCGATCTGCTGAGCCTAACACAGATGGAGATTTTCTTTCAGGGTTTTCTCCCTTAGCCTTTGGTGTCCAGTCACCTGAACCTACAAGGCAGCACGTTGTACTCATATTAATACAGGGCTGCCTCTTCCGTCATCTCCATCGTACTGACGTCCACCTTCTCTGCTGTAGAAATCGTTGAGGTCTTCACTCGTAACCCTGAGCTGGGACCCTTACCAGATGTTACACACTGGGTCAGTGTGCTCTGGGACTCACATAGGCAGGGGCGCCACTCCCTGGGTAGGACTGCCTCTGAAAAGGGTCTCTACAAAGTAGTTGATTTTTCAAAGAGAAAAATAAAATACAAAATTTGTCATAATTTATTCCACACAATATCACATTAATCATTCATCTTCCTTTATTTCTATAGCACAATTTATCTTGATTGTAACAGATTCACCAATGATGTTGAACTTAAAAAGAATTTAAATGTGGATAAAAACACTAGTAGTAGTGTATGGTTCCAAGGCACTATGCCTGTGGAACAGTAACACTGTTTTCAGTTTTCATTTTCTATTGGCCAAGAACATATTTTTGAATAGAAATCATGGTATTTGGGTCGAATATAAGCCTCCATCTTCTTGAAATCTTGCATTTTTGCTTTCTTCATAGCAACTCGACCAGTTAGTTATGTTGAAGTTCATGGTTGTGCTGACAATCCAGTTCTTGATGCCATATAGAATGTATGATGATGCAATCCATTGATTGTAGCGTAACATTTCATGTAACCCCTCCTTTCATTTGTGTGACATGCAGAATGTTGCAGAATACATCAGCGCATTCGTAGGTGATGATATATTCCAGTTATTAGCTGAACAGACTAACTTGTATGCTAGCCAATTTTTAGCTGCTAACCCTAGTCTAAAACCACGATCCTGAGCGAGAAGCTGGGAAGACACAAATGCTGCTAAAATGAAACCTCTCCTTGGACTTCTCCTTCTGCAGGGTGTCGTTCACAAAACAGAAAACGGTTTCTACTTCACAAAACGTGAAAGTTTAACTACCCCCTATTTCTCCAAAATTATGTCAAAAAAAAAAAAACAAAGAAAAGAAAAATTCCACCTGCTTTTGAAATTCCTTCACTTAGTAGATAATTCCAAGTTTGATCCTCAGATCCACAATTGGAAACTGTATAAAATACAGCCATTTCTCGACCATGAGATCACGCTGTGTATTGTTTTTTAGAGCTGTCACAGCTTCGTGAAATGTTTTTGTGCCTTGCATGAAGTTCCTGCGCAGCAATTTATGTCGTGAAGCATGGCTTCCAAACATAAAGTAGATTGGCTTGATTGTGCAGGTATTTCGACAGTTTTAGAAGCAGAGAGTGATGATGGGGTATCTTATTTATGTGATGATGAGTGGATTCATACTGATGAAGAGGACAGTGAAAGTGATCCTGAAAGTGAAAGTGAAGTTGTTCCAGGCGAACCAAGTGACGCGGACGACATTAAAAATGTATCAGCCGGCTCACTTCGTTGCGAACGGTGCCGACAACACCAAGGTTTGCTTTTACAGGTGTGAATACTTCTATGTATGTTTAAAGGAATGTTATCCATAGTTTCTGGTGACATATCCGTGAGAAATTGCAAGTAACGTTTTCCTGTGAAATAGGATAAGAGTACAAAAGGGCCAGTAATTTTGTCGCCTACAATTCGTACTGATGCCATTAAGGAGAACTGCTCTTGTGTCTCTGAACAACATGGTGGATGTATTCTACACTCCAGATATGAGTGTTACGAAAATTCAGTACTTCATCTTGTGTGAAACAAGATTTGTCAATGGTAAAAATTCTGGTAGGGAAATCTGGCTGTTGCCATTTTGTACTTGGAAACCACTGACAGCATCGCTCCCTGTGGGGAAAATCTATTTCCTGGAGATGCTGAACACGTACATGGTATGGATACAACAGTTGTTCCCTAAGTGTTTGACGTACAATACAGTTGGACACCGACCTCTCGTGTTCATTCCCCGGGTCAATTTTCAACCAAATCTAATAAGTCTTCCTCCACTGTCAGTACATCACATTGCTGTGAATGACCCCTTATCTCAAATGTACGAGACAGGGCCGGCTCGACCATGTGCTGATAAATTGGCTGGCAGCTGCACAGGAGCTGAACAACCTGGGGGTATAAATCAGCTGGCACTTGGGCTTGCGTACAACCACCTCCGTGCAAGCTCTAGGTAGCTACCTGGAGCTAGACACTGATGTACGGAGTTGGCTAGACTGATTTTCAGCGACTTCTCGCTTTCGAGTGAGGTGCTATCTATCGTTACATGTATGAAGCTCATTTCGATTGTTTTATTTTCCTGTGCTTGTATCTGCTGATTATCACCAAAAAGCCTAATATGGGGAGTCTTAAGAGTTATTGGACAATAATTTATGGCAAGCTTTTGTGATTGTAATCTATGAGCTTCAAAGTCAGTACCTAATTGGGATTACCATCTCAAGATTACATTTTCTTATGCCAGTTATAACCTGTCATGTAAGGCAGCGTTTTGGAAACTATTCTCATACTAGATTGGTCAAGTTGCTCGCTCCGTAATAGAAGGTATGCAGGTTCTCTTTGTCTTTCTAATTTACATTTAAAAAATTATTTTTGTTCCCTGCCGTTGTTCTTAACTCTCTTTTACGCTCTTCCATATACATCTTCCTTATGGACTTATTGGCTTTGAGCATTCTATCTGCAGGCTTTTGTGAATTGATTGTCTCCACGAACCTCTATTTGCAACTAGCTCTGTGACCTTGTTTAGTTCCACATGCTTCCGTTTATTGATAATGCATTTCATTCTAATGTTTAACTTTATGAAGATGAAGTTGGAAGATGCTGTAAATGTTAAGAACTAATTGGGATAAATATCCATTCATAGGAAGAGGAATTTCGGAATGGAATAGTTTCCTATTTCTTTGAAATCATTTACGAGAAGACTAGGTAAACAACTTATAGGGAATCTGCTACCTAGGCAACAGTCCTATATGCTATATGCTTTACTGCTTTAATGATGATTGGAATTAATCATAACATCACTTTTTTATAAATAGCACAAATATAAAGCATTTTCCTAGTAGTCATAATATTGTGATTAAACATTTCATTGAAAATATTATCAACAAAGGAATGTATGAAAAGATGCATACAGATGAATACAACACTAATAACAAAAATAAAAAATTTGGCATAATGAAGACTCGAACCTGCATACCTCATATTACGAGGGTGAGTCAATAAATAAGTCGCAAACGTGTGTGCCTTATACCATTTGAAATTACGCACGCAAGTTTTGCCGGCAGATGGCAGCATATGTATGCTTGTCGTACGACATCTCGCAGGCACTCACTCAGTCAGTCAGAGGCTGTTAGTGCACGATGGCACGTGCGTTGCATGACTGTACACGAGAAGAACAGCGTGCAGTTGTGCGTTTTTGTGGGCCAAAGGACTGTCCACAGAAGAAGTGCGGGGAAATGCATCCCGTCTATGGTGAAAACTGTTTCTCATGGAAAGCTGTGTTCAATTGGATCCAGAAGTTTAACCATGGAAGGAAAAGTATCGGAGATGGGGAGTGTCCTGGTCGTTCTGCGGAGAACGCTTGGAACATCCACCGTACAGTTCTGACTTAGTCCCCAGTGATTTTCATCTGTTTGGGCCCCTAAAAAATCATTTGGGTGGCTGTCATTTTGATATAAATGATGCCGTAATCTATGAGGTTACACATTGGGTGCGACAGCAACCAAAGGACTTCTTTGCTGTTGGCCTTCACGGACTTGTAAAGAGATGGGATAAGTGCCTGAATGTACAGGGTGAATATGTGGAAAAGTGAAATAAATGTCAGAAAGTTACTTTGATTATTTTTGCCTCAATTCAGTTTTGCGACTTATTTATTGACTCACGCTTGTACAAAGCAAGCGCGTTAGCCATTATGCTGCAAGAACACTTGGGGTAATTGAGATACATATACTAACTTATACCTAGTGTCTAAAAACGGAAAAATTAAAATTAGAAAATTAAAGGCCGTTTGAGATGATTTCCAAATAGGCTTTAATGTGTCCCCGACGCTGTCGACGCGAGAGGCTGGTGTGACCGTTGCAACTGAAGAGAGGAAGCATTAATGTTCAAAATCCTGCAATACAATATCTATCACTGTTATGGTATCATGCTTTTATCAATATACTAAGTTAATTTAAGCTGTATGTCACCAGAAATACAGCTAATAATGTTCAGCTCGCCGGGCTGAGTGGCTCAGACGGTTAAGCCGCTGGCCTTCTAACCCCAACTTGGCAGGTTCGATCCTGGCTCAGTCCGGTGGTATTTGAAGGTGCTCAAATACGACAGCCCCGTGTCGGTAGATTTACTGGCACGTAAAAGAACTCCTGCGGGACTAAATTCCGGCACCTCGGCGTCTCCGAAGACCGTAAAAGTAGTTAGTGGGACGTAAAGCAAATAGCATTATTATAATGTTCAGCTCTCAAAACTTGCCCGGCAGGTAAAGTCTTATCGGGCCCTCGAAGTGGCCGATAAATTACGTGCTGGATAACTACGATTTATACTGCTGATGGCGCTACCTGGGAGTGGTCGAACGGAAATTCGTTTTACATGGAGGGCAAGTATGCACTACTTCACCTATAGGTGTTTTAAAAAAAAAATATTTTAAACAAGGTGATATTTGAGGAGCATCATTTCAAAACGTATTAAATGCACTCGAGGTCAGAATATGTTTTAAAGCGGTTTCCTGCCAATTAGGATATGCTCTTTAACGCTATTGAGTTAGATTGGGTCATTTAGTATTCTTTCCCATAGGAATTCAGTGCTGAAAATCATGATTTGGAACAAATCGTATTATGTGCACCACGGCGAACGGTTCAAAACATATTATGTTCACGATAATATTTCCCAGCCTGCATTTATCCCGCTCTTTTGTTGGCTGTTCCTGCTATTTTTATATCGTACTTGAGAGTGTGGTATTGCTTGCATGCCCGTTCACTTTCGATTCCCATGGAGGGCTACTTACCCGTAGGAGAGTGTTTCCCCGGGCCTGAAAGTAAAAAAAAAGTGGTTCTTCCAGAATATTTTCCGTACACAGTTTAACATTGGGTTTGGGACACCATCCACGGATGCTTGTAGTTACTGCGCTCGAATGCTCTTTCAGATTAAATCTGAAAAATGGTAGGAGTGGATAAAATTCGCTCACAGGCTTTTCACAAACTTATGAGGGAACGACCTACTGACACAATGTCCTTCTGCTTTGATTTGCAACAGGTACAACCACTTCCTAAATTATCGATTGGCGAAGTGTTCCATTCGCATCAAATATCATTTTACGCACTGTGTGTTAGCGATGTCATTATTCAGAATCCAAAATTTTTATGTATGGAACGAGACTGAGGCTGGAAGAGGGCCAAACGAGGTGTCATCAGCTGTTACTTCGTTTTTTATATTAGGTACATTTCGATAAATCGATCACCTGTATCAGGCTGTTCTCAGACGGATGTGGAGGCCAAAACAAGAACATGCATGTTATCCATGCTCTAGTTTACTGGCTAAAAATCAAAGCACCCGCTAACATTCTCATGATTGTTGTCATCTTTCCTGTCAGAGGACATTCCTTTTTACCCGCAGACAAGGTTTTTGGTGTTGTAGAAAAGTTTCTTCGTAAGTGCTCTGACATCATTACTCCCGAGGAATACCGAGAGATCTATCAGTGTGTGGGGATTGTAAAACATCGAGGAAAAGAACGGTTATAAGGGACTACAAGATCTTCGCCAAGCATTTTAAGAAATTGGACGGGATTAAAGAAATGAAGACGGTGATTCTGAAGGAAAGCGAGAAAATTGGTCAGTACTACGTTACAGTAAAGATGGAACTGACGTACAGATTTGGTGACCCCTCAAAGCGATTCGTAAACCTTCTGAAACGAGGCATAAGGCTGCGCCAGGTACATGAACCTCCCGTAATTGATAAACCGAGAGCATTACCTGACGCTAAAAAACTGGATGTCGAGAACCTGCTGAAAGTCAGATTTGGAGACAACTGGAAGGAGTTCGACAGTTTACACTTTTATGTTTCAGCACTAAGCATTGGTTCAACGTCAGATACTGGTAGGTCGACTCATGATGATGACTGTGACCGTTTGCATGAGGAAGAAGGATTGCTTGCATGACTGTAAACATCCATATAGCATTAACAATGTGTTAATAATAAGCTTAATTTATTGTACATGATGTGCTGCTGCTAACAATAAAGTCAATAAAAATCTTTGGGTCAAATGAACGTTTGAAATTGTATATTGTGAATAAAAGTTTGTATCAAAACGTATTTTGTTCAGTGAATTGGTTCAAAACGTATTAAGTGAAATTTTATAATTAGAATGACGTCTTCATATATCGGGAAATTATTTGAATCATGACTGATTCGGGAACATAACCCCAATACCTAGATTTTGCCATTTAGAATTTTGACATGTCTTATTTGGTTAGGAAGTAAAACGTTTTTTTAACTTCCTGTAAAATTATAATCTGTGCACTTAATACGATTTGAAACGATGCTCCTTATTTGTTCGTGGCGTCGAGCTCTGTAGATCTTTTGCCACTACTTTCACCAATTGCGGAAGTGTAGTGTGTTGAATGTGAGGAAAGGAATGTTAAGGACGACACAAACACCCACTCCCCAGGCCAGGGATATTAATCATTTACAATTGAAAACCCCTGGTCCGACTGGGAATCAAACCTGGGGTCACCGGTTAATAGGCGGACACGCTGCCCCCCATACCGCAGGGCACCCGTAGGTGGTAGAACCGGCCCATAGTTGTCCAGTGTCTCAGAGTCTCTGAAGAACAGTGACAAACGCTTGAGTGTCTTCGGTGGGGGAAACATTCCTGATGCATTTGTCTTGCCCTTGCTCTATTACATCTTGCCTCCCCATAAATTAAAATCATATTACACATTTCATGTCTTGATAAAGCCATTTTGCCTGTACTCAGAGCTCTTAACCCTGCATGTCACAGTGTAGTGATCCTCAGACACATTTACCTAGAACATTGTACAGCCTTGGAAGGAAGGGAAACATGGAGAAATCAGCTATGTTGATATTCTGTTAAGCAGAAAGGAGTATCCAGTGCCTATTGACTTCTCAAAAACATTGACCAGAGATTTATTTTATTTTTTCCTATACTAATTAAGATAGGAGTAACATTTTTGAAGATGTTTGCTTAGAATTCCATCTTCTAACACCAGTTTAAATGACCTTCCATATCTCAATTACACTAATTGTTATCTTGGTGTTGTTAAAGAGGTATTTATTACCTAATAGTGGTTGAAGACTAGCTGCCATTGTTGATACTTGTTGCAGGGCCTGATCTGTGTTCCATCTCCATGTCAGTTGTAGGTCCGTTGTCAGGCTCAGATATTTAACAGTAGAGGTGTGTGGAAAAGAGGTATCATTTTGTATTAAGATGATTGAGTCCAGGTTTATGTTTGAAAAAAAATTATTGGCCTGACACAAAAATGGAAGAATAACCATGAAAAATGGGGAGGAAAGCAAAAGAAAACCCCAGTAATGAAGCATTGGTTAATATTAGGCTCGGGACAAGACACAACATTGTTGCAGTGTACTGAAGAACTGACATTTAACAGTTCTGCAAGTGCCTGCTATGCCAGGTTCCCAATTGTATATGGATTCTTCTACTCCATTGCTCAGAACTTAACATCAATCAGCAAATGCTCAGAAACATCACAAAGTTCTGTTGAGATGCCAGATCTTTGATGATGAGATGACTTATCCACATCTGCCATGGGAGCAACAGAATGTTTTCGGATTTCAATGTATTAATTTTGTCTTTGTTCTGTATACGTAGTCCTAGACCAATTGGATCCAGGACTGCAGTGCTGAGATTACATCTCTGTTTCTCCTCTTAGAAGTATAAATGTACCGTCAAACGGGGCGATTTCGGACACAGAGGTGGTTTCGCACAGTATGGTAGATTTGCCGTATTTTGTCGCATAGCAACGAGCAGCCGGTGCTTTGCACTTCCGCGCGCGTTTTAGTTTAATCTTGAGGTTATGTTTCCCGCGTCCTATGCTTTTTATTACGAATCGACATCATACTTTGGAAAATTTCCCGTGTGTACTGGCAATGTTGAAAGTTCATGCATTATCATTAAGTGGATACTTTCGATTGTTGCGGTCGGAAGGAATGCATTATAACTATGGTTTTTAGTGAGTTCAACTGACTGAAGTGTTTATAAACGATTGCTGTGGAATTTTGGTGTAATTTAGTGAAAAATAGTGTTTTACAGACATTTGACTGAAAATTGAAAGCAGGGTGGGTGATTTCGGACAATGCCTAGAAATTATCAGAGGCAGAAAGAAGCTGCTTTGAGGGGTAATTACGAACCAAAATTATTATAAAAAGCCGTACATGATATTAAACGTGGCAAGTTGTCTTATAGGAAAGCATTATTGATTTCTATGGTAGGCCTATGCCTTGGTCCACCCTACAAAATAAAGTGCGGAATGTACATCCTAAAAATGGGAAGACAACCTATGCTAAATGAGAAGGAAATGCTCATGGAAGCTCGTCACCCTCCGGCCATGCTCCAACCAAATACCCAACACAACCTGCTACTTCTCGCCGCCGCCGCAAATGAAATGTTCTACCTGGGAAGCCGATTTTTGGCCGTGACTTCCGTCGAGATGAAAGCGGTGCAGAAACAATTGATGGCGCTGGCAGCAGAAGTGAAAATTAATGCGATGAAGCACACAATGAATGTAATGACGTTCTGGTGGTGCAAGAAGAGGCTTTCCTTGTTGCAGATTATAAATACAAGTTGAGGAACAAAGAACATACAGGCAGTATTTTGGCCTGGCCTGAAATATTCGTTCTAGGGATGTGGATGTCAAACCTTGCGCCCATATAAAAAGAGCAGAAAAGTGTTTGTCTTCCCTGACATCCCTGCTGAGGATACAATAGCTAAAGAACAAATTTCGAAAATACTTCCAGTCCTCTCTTCTCAACTTGGAATGTTTATTTTCAAAGAAAACTTATTTTAGATTTATAGACCGTGGCAACTACGTGTTCATTGTATTGATTTTTTTGCTCTGATATTTGTATCTTTTGTAAGAAAAATCATTAAGATTTCTCAGTAGGATCTCTGTACAGTTTATAACTATTAATATTTCAATTTAGACCGGAAAACTTTTACATTTACCTTGCCAGAAAAAAAAAAGATCAATCAGTAACACATTACATTTATCATTACAATGATTTTAACCAGCTAGTCATATTTTGGACACCCTCCGAACACTTTAAATATCTCAAAACTAAAGCAAAAAGAACGAGGAATTGAATAATGGACTATTTATGTCCGAAATCACCTAATACGCTTTGAAACTTCGGACAGCGGTTCAAAATGAATGTGCGTCCGAAATCACCCCAAAGTACGGGGTGAATTCGGACACTTCGTTTTGTTTTATCAGGAAAACCTGTGTTGGCGTATATTTTTCATTTGTTGGGTATTGCATTAATTGGATATATTCACCATTATTAGGATGATAAACAATACAATTTAAGATCCCCTTCGTGAGTTAAGACGAAAATTACCTCAAAACCGTCCGAAATCACCCCGTTTGACGGTATGTCATTTGCCAGTATTATAATGAGGGTTTAAACTGAAGATTGAGTTAAACTGTAACTTGAGTTTAAACCGATTTTGAGTCTTACAATGGCTGGCCTAAGTTAAACTGAGGTAACGATGGAAATATACGATCTTGGTAGCAGTGACTTGCGAGAAAAGATGACTGTCGATAATGTTTTGCAGTGACTTGCAAGAAAAGATGACTATCGATAATGTTTTGTTTACTTCTTGTAGGTAAAATGGTGGATAAAAGCAATAAACGTTGTCCTAATTTTATTTGCTTGTGCAATTAGTACAGAAATACTTATATAGTCCGTGAAACAGTGGCTTTATGAATTTCTCAGAAATCTCCCATTCAAATAAACATACCACGGGAGGCACAAAACCGCAATGCTATTAGTAGCTGACTGAGGGGTTCTACAGCATGATTTCTGAAACAGGTGGAGGTTACTTGAATTTCTAAAATTTACACTTTTGACATGCGAACAGTTCAAAAAAGTCATTTTTACATTCTTGCCTTTTCGTTGCATGTTTTATTCTAGCACCTTTTGCTGAAATCGGGTTATAAAAGTCTGTTTTGTAAGCCTAAACTATTTTTCATTCCATGTATGAAAGTTACGTGCCCTTGCTCGAAAAACTCGTGGTGCTCGTGGTCTTCAATAATTTGAACCACTTCTTCACCACCATTTAGTATTTCTTCAAACACCTCAAAAATATCTTCGAGATCCATTCGTTCTGCCATGTTGTAAGGTTATGTATTTTTAAACTTCAGTTTAAACGGTAGATGAGTGGCAGTAAAATTAACCTCTAGTTAAACTTAGGATTAAGTTTTATAATACACGACTGACAGATAAACCGAAGTTTAAACTGAACCAACAGTTTAAACCTCTATTATAATACCGACCCTTAGAAGTATAAATGTATGTCATTTGCAAATTGCTGTATCTCTTCCTGTTGAAGTATGGGAAGATCATTTACAAATAACCATATAGGGTCGTTGAATGAGTTCCTGTCTGTGGTACTATGGCTGTAGTGGAAGAGGGATGGATTTAGCTCCATCACAAGTGACATAAATTTTCGTATTGGAAGGATATGACTTTGATTTTCACTAAATATGAGGATTATGATAATTTTCAGTATGGTAAGTTTAACAATTTTGTTTTCATGCCAGACATTATTGAAAGCATTTCTTACATTGAAAAAAAAAAAAAGGCTGCTGGCATGCTACATTAAATTGAATGATCTATAATCGAACTAGAAGAGCACTTTGCTTCAAACAGTGCAGTAAATTCAACATAATGCAGGATGGTGTATAGTGTAGTTCACTTGTGAAGTCGCTCCATGTAACACGAGCCGTATCCTCACATAAACTATCAATTAGTTATTGCAAGTGATAGTAACGGTTGAATAAGTGTAACGCCACAGTCTTGTGTGAACATCGTGATCCTGAAGGCAGTACAGTCAAAGGTGTCATCATTTGAAGAACGCATGAAAGATTTTCAGAAACGACTGGGACAAGCAACCATGTCTGCAGGCAGGACCACCAACCCCACAGAACAACTGGACGCTCTGCATTCAGACTTCCATGAATTTCAGGCATCTGTAAGTGCTGAGATTCAATCCATCAAGCAAGAACTCTCAGCACTTCAGCTAGGAGCTAATAAACAAGATGATAAACCGGACACTCGAGAGCAATACTTGAGGAGGAATAGTCTTCTTCATGCTGTTAGTGAGTGTCGTAATGAGGATAGAGTTGTAAAGGTTCTAAACACTGTGAAGGAGAATCTGAACATAGAGCTGACAATGGCCAGCATTGACAGGTGTCACAGATTAGGAGGTCGTAAGGGGACTGTGGCAGATGCAGTGTCTGATGGGAAAAGATCCATAATTGTGAAATTTGTTAAATACCATGAGCGTGAAGCACTGTGGCAGGCTAAATGGGCTCTAAAGTGTACTCAGCTGTTAATAACAGAGTCTCTTACACAGACAAGGAAGGAGATGTTACACGAAGCCAGGGAATGTGTCGGTGGACGAGCTTGTTCACAAGATGAATGTGTCATTTGATTGGACAGTGGCAGAAAAAATTATTTTGTAAATACGCCTACTGAACTAGATTCTTTTCTGCAAAGGCTTGATGCAGAGATGAACTGATCAATCCACTATGGCTGTATTATTCTGTAGTAATCTTAGGATAGGTTTGTTATAGTGTGTGTGCCTAATTTCAGTTCAAATCAAATCAAAATCTCTTTATTTGCAAATGAGGTGTCTACCTCGGTGGCAAATGGTACACTAAAATACATTATTGTATTAATTGTTATGTTGTGTATGTGTTTGAGTGCAAGTATAAGTTGGCAATACATCTATAGAGATACGAAGGTAAGAAGCATGCTCTCTCTCCTGCCTTTATTACAGAGTAAAGTTTTGCTTCCCCTTAAGTGTGACAATGACTTTCAACTAGACTGCGGGCCTGTTCCTTCTCCTTCTTCAACTTCCCAGAATTTGCTCCCTTCGCTACCATCTCTTCGTAACATGCTAGAGAAAGTATTTGGGACTAAACACCATTATTTGAACTGCATTAATACAAATTCTGTCTGTCCCAGCCCATATTGATGGGCTTAGAGCTCTACTCACGACAGCAATGTGCATATTGCTGGAGTGAGTGAAACTTGGTTGAGAAAGTCCATTCCTAGTAGCGTGGTTGATATAAACGGGTATCATCTATACAGGCATAAGAGTTCACAAGAGAGGGGGAGGAGTAGCTTTACACTGTAGAGACAAAATGTCACTTGTAAATTAGTTCACACATCAGGCCACTCTGCTGAGCCGTGACCTTAGTGACCTTAGTTCATGTTCACAGAGGCAATTATTTCCCCCGTAAAGGTATTAATTGGTGTTGTCTACAGGCCTCCCCCTCCAAATAGGGCATATGATGGACTTTGAAGAGTTCTAATAATAATAATAATAATAATAATAATAATAATGTTATTTGTTTTACGTCCCAATAACTGCTTTTACAGTCTTCGGAGATGCTGAGGTGCCGGAATTTAGTCCCACAGGAGTTGTTTTACGTGCCAGTAAATCTACCGACATGAGGCTGTCGTATTTGAGCACCTTCAAATACCACCAGACTGAGCCAGGATCGAACCTGCCAAGGTGGGGTTAGAAGGCCAGCGCCTTAACCGTCTGAGCCACTCAGCCCGGCATGAGGAATTCTACACCAACTGTTACCAACTTACGAACATGTATGAATATTCGGGGACTTCAATACTGACATATTACAGTAGACAAGTGAAATGAAGCAATTGTTGAACATATTCCAGTCGTGTAACATGACAGTATTAGCACTACAACAGACTAACCACACTATCGGAACCATCTCATGCATCTCATACCCTTTTTTATTTAATGGTTATGGATAATCCTCATTAAATTTTGTCGCATGGTCAGATTCATGTTCCATGCATTTCTACACATGATTTGATATTTGTGTCATATTCTCTTAAAGTACCAAAATATAAAACTAATGCATCACTTTCAGGAATATTAAACATATAAATATGAGTGACTTTAGACTGGATACTTGTTACTCTCCTTGGGAGGACATAATTAACGTAGATGACATTGATATGAAACTACAAAAGTTCAATTCCCGCGTTACTTCGTCTCCTCGATAAGCATACTCCGAGACATAAAGTATCTAGACCTCCCTCCCCATGGCCAGTTGATGACATTAAATGCATGATGTCCCAATGAGATTTGTTACATTGGCTACATAGGCGAACCAGCTCTCCTAATGTACTTGAACACTATCGGTCTCTATGCAACAAAATTAAAGTAGTAATCCGAAATAAGAATCAATAATGATCTGCATTTAGGGCAGTCGCCCAGGTGGCAGATTCCTTATCTGTTGTTTTCCTAGCCTTTTCTTAAATGATTTCAAAGTAATTAGAAATTTATTGAACATCTCCCTTGGTAAGTTATTCCAATCCCTAACTCCCCTTCCTATAAATGAATTTGTCCTCTTGAATTCCAACTTTATCTTCATATTGTGATCTTTCCTACTTTTAAAGACGCCACTCAAACTTATTCGTTTACTAATGTCATTCCACGCCATCTCTCCGCTGACAGCTCTGAACATACCACTTAGTCGAGCAGCTCATCTTCTTTCTCTCAGTTTTTCCCAGCCCATACTTTGCAACATTTTTGTAACGGTGCTCTTTTGTCGGAAATCACCCAGAACAAATCGAGCTGCTTTTCTTTAGATTTTTTCCAGTTCTTGAATGAAGTAATCCTGGTGAGGGTCCCATACACTGGAACCATACTCTAGTTGGTGTCTTACCAGAGACTTATATGACCTCTCCTTTACATCCTTACTACAACCCCTTAACAACCTCATAACCATGTGTAGAGATCTGTACCCTTTATTTACAATCTCATGTATGTGATTACCCCAATGAAGATCTTTCCTTATATTAACACCTAGATACTTACAATGATCCCCAAAAGGAACTTTCACCTCATCAACGCAGTAATTAAAACCGAGAGGGCTTTTCGTATTTGTGAAACTCACAACTTGATTTTTAACCCCGTTTATCACCATACCATTGCCTGCTGTCCATTTCACATTATCGAGGTCACGTTGCAGTTGCTCACAATCTTGTAACTTATTTATTACTCTATAGAGAATAACATCATCTGCAAAAAGCCTTACCTCTGATTTCACTTGTTTACTCATATCATTTATATATATATATATATATATATATATATAAGAAAACATAAAGGTCCAATAATACTGCCTTGAGGAATTCCCCTCTTAATTATTACAGGGTCATATAAAGCTTCGCCTACTCTAATTCTCTGAGATCTATTTTCTAGAAATATAGCAACCCATTTGGTCACTCTTTAGTCTAGTCAAATTGCACTCATTTTTGCCAGTAGTCTCCCATGATTCACCCTATCAAATGCCTTAGATTAGTCAATCGCAATACAGTCCATTTGACCTGAATCCAGAATATCTGCTATATCTTGCTGGAATCCTACAAGTTGAACTTCAGTGGAACAAACTTTCCTAAAACCAAACTGCCCTCTATCGAACCAGTTATTAATTTCGCAAACATGTCTACAGCTAGCCAATAATTTGAATGCACGAAGCACATGGCGAGATCTTCGCTCTATGGGAATAGGGAAACTTGAACCAAACCATTGTAACCCAGGTATACCACTTGACGAATTAAATAAACACTTCTCTGACATTAAAATTAAACACCAACCACAGATTATAACTCATACAATTAACAAATTACTGACTGAAATGCCACTAAATAGACCAGTGTTCAAATTCCATACTGTTAATGAAAATGAGGTGAAGCGCAAACTGCTTTCAGTCAAGTCAAATGCCACTGGAGCTGATGATCTCCCTCCTCGTCATCATCATTAAACGTATTCTAGATATTATTTGCCCAGTTATTACATATATAATTTTTGCCTCAGTTGTGGAACATACCCAATGATATGGAAAGATGCAATCATAAATCCGGTAACAAAAAATTCTCCAGCTGTTCCCCTATCAGAATATCGACCGGAATGTATACTTTCGTCTCTCTCCAAAGCCTTCAAATGGATAATCCATTTGCAACTAACCAAGTATCTTTATAAATATTCTTTGTTCGACTCTTTACAGTCAGGCTTTAAAAAGGTACACTACATGACCACTGCTCTGTTGACGGTTACAGATGACATTAGATATGCAATGAGTGAACAGAAGGTCACATTACTTACTCTTCTTGATTTTAGTAGTGCATTTGACACTGTAAACACAGACATATTGCTGGCCAAATTAAAATCTCTTTATCTAAATCAGACTGCTTTACAACTCCTTAGCTCTTGCCTCAATACCAATATAGTTGGTCCGTTATTGGACATTATAAATTTTCCAGATAACCCATTTCTGGCTGCCAGCATTTTGCCCCAGTGTGTGAAGTTGGGCTCATCAGTTGGTAAATAGCACACCTACCAAGATGCATGGCAAGTGCATACTGTGGAGGCCACTGCGTAGGCTACTTGGAGCCACCGGCAGTGCCAATGCACTATTAGGGACTTTGTCTCGTTTTCAAAAATTGATGCCTGTAAGTATTTCAGGTTCCCTATGGGAATCAACATCTATATCATCAGATGGCCGGGCAAATTTTAGAATTTTCCTAGAGGTAAAAGTTGGGTTTTCTAGTGTTATTTATCATAAACCATGTTATAAATCCATTGTTGTGTCTCAAAATACAACTATGAGACAATGTTATCAGAGAAATATTGGTCCGCAGCACGTGTATCACTTACAATGAAAATTCGTTGATATAGTTGATGCAGTACTGAACCTTAGATGACAGAACGTTTCTGGTCAAAGTTCCAAGCTGAAATACATCACTAGACATCAATTTGTATGCAAATGCATATTTTGTTTGCAGAGATCTAGAACACCAAAACTGAAAAGGAAGTGCATTTGAAGGTGAAATTGGACAAATTTTTACATTTATCCCGTTAAGTGGGGAGGTTAAAGTAAAACAATAAAACTTTGATTTCCACCTATTCAATACTTTAAAAGCAAATATAAAATTAGGATCTCATCCTTATTTTATTGCTAAATTATTAAAAACATAGGACGTTTCGTTCAATTATTGAACATCTTCAGCTATACACATTTTTAACAAGGTTAAAATCGGTATCATTATTCTGATAATTTTAGGATATTCAACAATTTCAACAGATTATAAATGTATTTATATCTGACTAACTTGTGACATTGTATTTCAAATTTAGAACAAAGTTTTTAAAGTTTCGAACACTACAAATAGTGATATTGTTTTAATAAGACGACGTAATAGATAATGTTTTTTATTCAAAAGAATTTTGATAGTTATTATGATTAAGTCTGTTAGCAGTTAAACAATAAGTTGCAAATTATTAGCTGAAGATATTCAATAATTGAACGAAACATGTCCTATGTTTTTAATAATTTAGCAATAAAATAAGGATGAGATCCTAATTTTATAATTCCTTTTAAAGTATTGAATAGGTGGAAAGCAAAGTTTTATTGTTCTACTTTAACAGACTTTCAGTATGGAAAAATGAGGATAGTATCCTGCAAAGTGGGGAGGTCATAAACGAAAAATTGCTGCATAGTGGGTGAACATTTTCAGTAAAATTTTTCTTTAAAAATGAAATAGTTTTTTCCAACCTACACCTGTTTAAATATTATACTATGTTAAACTTTACATAAAATTATACGTTGCAAGGTGCACTATTATTTACTAATAAAACGATTTTTCAATTCATTCAGTGTCAGTGCAAAAATTGCACATGTGCCATTTCATATTTACTCCGATTCGGAGTATTATTTATGTTGTTTATATTAATTGATCATTTACATACATAATACACAAATGAAAAATTATCAAGTACTCCAGATAAGAGACCCATTCACTCAAATGTTACGTTTTCCTGAAATAAAACGGAAAAATGTACTCACCATGTAGACCTATAACTTGCCATTGTAGAGGGCACTGAATAATTCGTGAGTTCATCCGTCACAATTTTGTCACCACATTATACAGAATTATACTACACTGTTCAACACTATTTACACTACTCGATAGCTATCACGAATGATTGGAGAAAAAATTGAATAAACTCTTTCAGGATGGTCACTGATAGTTGCCGGCACTCGGATTGAACAGCGGTCACAGAGTTGACACTACGAGCTTCACAGATTCCTTGAGCATAGAACCTGAGATGCACTGGCATATATGCAATACTCATACTTCAGCTGTGTGTTAAACCCTGAAACAAGGAGAGGGGCACAAAGCGACATTGGATACTACTCATCAATACTGAGTGTCCCGCCACTGGTCTTTTGCCATGCAATCAGTTCATCTTTTACTAATTGATTTATCATGTGTATTAATTATAACACACTGTGTCTTATCTGGGAAACATGTGCATATCCTTCAAACAGTGAGCACTGATAAATTGATACATCTCACAAGCTATGCACGGATTGTTTGTACTAGTGAAACAGTTGTTTCTTTATGATCATGATTTTATGTACTGGTGTTGGTGAATCGCGTGGGTCCAGTAAAGGAGTGTTACATTTGCATTTTATACGAGTGTTTTATAGCATGAATATTTCACTACTTTGTGCAGCATAGTTGCATGCTTATGTTGGTGAATTACACAGCATATAAGTCCGATGTGTATATATCACATAGCAGTTTTCCTAGGCGCGATGACAGAATGATATAATAAAGACAAGGAACATGAATATATTGTGTATAACTTTTACATACATTTGAGAAGATTTTGAGATAAAAGAAGGAAATGTAAATTTTAAGTTCTAATAGCCATGCAATGAACATAAAATACAAACAATGTTCTGAAAATTTGTACAGTGGAACCTCTATTATCTGTTTGCAGAATAAACATTCCAGTTAAATCATGTATTAAAAATTCCTGCATTATCTGGTCCTGAAAGAAACAGTACCTCATATCAACCATCCAGAAATTTCAGTCTCATCAATAGTACATTCTCGAGCAAGCATTTTTCAAGAAACAATATCTCATGAAAGGACAGATACAACATACCTATGGATCTTTGTTTCAATGTCCCTTGATAGCAGTAATTAGAGCAGGTACTGGGAAAGTGAATGACTGTGAACTTGCTTTAGGGACCATCTTCACACGGCATTCGTGTGGTATTGTTTAGGGAAACCACAGAAATAATAAGGCTACGTGGATGCAAACAGTTGAAAGGAGACAGCGCTCCAGCTCTACTTGAGGATGAAATGAGGTTCCCAGCTCTTTCCTATCTCATCGTCGCCATAAGGCCTACCTGTGTCATCATGATGTATAGGAAATTAAAAAAAAAAAAAAATTAGAACATTGTAACTAACCTGTAACAGGCTACTATTTTATCAGTGAAATTAAAGTTTTACAAAATACCGCTTAAGTCATTGCCGAACATTAAGTTTCTTCAAAAATCATTGTCATGCATTAATTTTCGAATACACGTAAAGACAAATGGGCTCTGTCTGTGCTGAATAGTGTTCCGCCTTCCTCTACCTTCCTTACAGATTGGTTTATGTTAGAAATCCACAAAAGAATTCAATGACCTGTAGTCAGTCCAGACATGGACTCTAGAAATAAGTTGTCTGGAACCAGAGCTATTTTTTAGTTAAATGCAGAAAACTTTCCCAAATCTATTGAAGTGTCAATAACCGACTTTAACATTCATATAATTAATAATATTTGTTCATGACATCACTCATTCACAATCATTAACAAGTTTATGGAGTGTAAACGATAATTTACATATATACGCATGTTTAAAAGTGATATTTGATAGAATCTGAGGATGTTCTTGTAGAATGAAACAAGTTATTATTGTATTCTTTTACAGGTATACTATAGTGTTTTATGTATTATATTTAATGCTCTGACAGACTGGAAAATGTAAGGGTTATGTTAGGAATGATTTTGTCAAATATTCATACTTGTAAAAAATATTTCTATGATGTCCAGGGTTATGCTTTTCAAATAGCCTTTTCACATTAGTATAATCGAACAGGTTTTTGGCACTTCTCTTGGGGCAGTAGTCACTGAGCTTTCAGACAGAAATTGAACTTGCTCTTTCCAAACACAAGTCTAGTATTTCAGTATGGTCAGATACCTTGCATAATAATGCTTACGGAGTGTTCTGGACCAGGTTAACAATGAAGGCCTCCACTGTCTTGTACTTTGTTACAAGCTTTCTGTTGAATGTTCCATTTAGTGGGCTATGCTGCGAGCTGGTGAAAACTTGCACTTCACGCGGTTGTGTTTCGGTTTGCTCATGACCTAATGATGCGACCAGTAAAGCATGTGAAAACAGTGCAAGAAAAACTATGAATTATAAAGGAAGTTGAAAAGAAATTTGGCTGAAAGAAAAGTTGAAATTGCAAAACAGTTTGATTTACCTGCTTCAATGCTGAATACCATCATAGAGAAAAAACAAGTTATGTGAACAGTTACAGAAATGTGCGATGTCTGCAAAGAAGAGAGAAACTGTAAAGAAATTGGGGTATTCCTTCTGGAAGCATCCCCGTTTTCTTGATATAAGCAAGTTCGGGCATCGAGAATTCCGGTGGATGCTAAAATCCTGCGAAAGAAAGCTCTAAGCACCATAGAAAGAATGGTTGTTGAACATTTTTCGGCTTTGAATGATAGATTTCCTGGTTTAATGAGCATTATGGGCTGGTGTATAAGCAGCTTACTGGCGACAGTGCTGCAGTTAACGGTTCAGCTGTGGAGGGGTGGAAAGAAAATTTTCCAAGACTGATTGATAATTACGAACCAAAGGACTTTTATAATGTGGATGAAACTGGCCTAAATTTTTTAATTCCTTACCAGATCGCTTGCTAGTACATGTTGCAGAAGAAGTATTAGGGGCCACATAGCTGTTTTGTTATGCTGTAAGAGTGACGGGTCAGACAAATGTGTCTGTCATCATAGGCAGCGCAGTTAAACCAAGTTGCTTTAAGATTAAGAAGTTACCAGTGCGGTACTGTGTGAACAGTAAAGTCTGGATGACCAAGGAAATTTTTAAAATTTTTGTTGTGGACTAGAATCTTTTATGAATGCTCAAGTGAGTAAGAGTTTTGTTTCTAGGTAATTGTGCTGCCCACCCACTGAAACTTTCTTTCTTGAGAAATGTCAGTTATTTTCTATCCCCTGATCTGTACCCGTATCCTCCAGCCTCTAGATATGAGGTTAGTAAAGTGCTTCAAAGGGTACTACTGGTTGGGCTGAGTGGTTCAGAGGGTTGAGGTGCTGGCCTTCTGACCTCAACTTGGCAGGTTCAATCCTGGCCCAGTCTGTTGGTATTTGAAGATGCTCAGAGACGTCAGCCTCGTGTCGGTAGATGTACTGGCACGTAAAAAAACTTACGCAGGACTAAATTCCGGCATATCGGCGTCTCCGAAAACTGTCAAGTAGTTAGTGGGGACGTAAAGCAAATAACATTATTACTAAGGGTACTGCTGCAGGCAGCTGGTGCAAAGGCCCATGGTTATGCTGGATGCTGGGAAAGGAGTGAAGATGTACTGTTTTGTTATGTCAGCATGTTTCCATGTTTCACCTGCCACAGTTCAAACTGTTTTCATAAGTGTGATTTTGGCAAAAGCTGAGAGATGAATGACACCTACACTGCCAGCGTTGAACTTGTTATTGGTGAGAACTGGCAGAAGCTTGTGCTAGTGGATGTTAACTTCAGTACACATGCAGCAGTTGACAGTGAGCTTGCCACTTGTGCCGTAATAAGTGTAGAACAGCTATGTGACAGTGCTACAACTACCGCAGAGATTGTGCAGGAGACGGCAAGCGAAAGGGAAGACAAAGAGGAAATTGATCTGAAACCCTGCCTTCATTTAACAAAACTCATACTTACATCCAGTAGCATAGCCAGGATTTCAGTTTGGGGGAGGGGGCATTAATCCAGAATTTTATTTTGATAGGTGTCCAAACTTCCATAGTTTAGCTGATGTAGAATACCGAAAAAGGAAATGGGTGTCCTTGGATCCAAGTAAGACTGGTGGATTCGTGCAGATTCCGGAAGCTAATAGTACTTTTCTTCTTCTTCCTCTTCTTCTTCTTCTTCTTCTTCTTCTTCTTCTTCTCTTCTTCTTATTCTTCTTCTCCCCGCTTTTCCCACATCTGTGAGGTTGCAGGTGCGAACTGTGTCGCACATGTGGATTTGGCTCTGTTTTACAGCCGGATAGCCTTTCCGACGCCAACCCTATATAGAGGGATGTAATCAGTGTTGTGTGATTCTTTGGTGGTTGGTAGTGTAGTATGTTGTCTGAATATGTTGGGACAAACACCCAGTCCCCAGCCAGAAGAATTAATCAGACGCGATTAAAATCCCCGACCCAACTGGGAATCGAACCCGGGACCGTCTGAACCGAAGGCCTCAACACTGATCATTCAGCTAATGAGTCGGACTCTGGAAGCTAATATTAATGTACATTCATGGTTCATGTTTGTGGGTTACTGTAGTCACGTCCTAGTTCGTGAACCATGGGCAATGGCTGAGTGGCCTAGTAAGTGGTCCTGAGAGTCGGGATACCAGTTGCTATGGAATGGGATTGGGCATCTCGGACATATTCTGAGTCATGGCCCTCCTTGTGCTCAGGCGGCTAGGACTATACAATTCACCGGTGGTCCATAACGCGTTAGAGGAGAGATCCTCACTTGGACTATGTGCAAGTAGGGTAGCATCTTGCTCCATGAATTTACCGAGCTCAGAACATTTTAAGCAAGCCTCGGACCTATGGAAGTAATGGAGTTCCACTCCCATCTGACAGGCGAGGGACTCCTTGGAAACAACATGGCAAACGAAATGGAATTCGATGGGGAGCTATCAATATTAATGGGGCTTGTGGAGGAAAGAAAGTAGAACTGGCTGAGTCAGCAAAGAGGATGCATTTGGATGTGCTAGGAGTAAGTGATATTCGGGTAAGGGAGATAATGAGGAAGAGATAGGGGATTATAAAGTGTACTTGACGGGTGTTAGAAAGGGAAGGGCAGAGTCTGGGGTAGGGCTCTTTATCGGGAATACCATTGCACGCAACAGAGTTTCTGTTAGGCACATAAATGAGCGAATGATGTGGGTAGATTTGTCAGTTGGAGGAATTAGGCCAAGAATTGTGTCCGTGTATTCACCATGTGAGGGTGTAGATGAGGATGAATTTGACAAGTTTTATGAAGCATTGAGTGACATCGTGGTCAGGGTCAACAGCAAGGATAGAATAGTGCTAATGGGCGATTTCAATGCGAGAGTTGGGAATAGAACTGAAGGATATGAAAGGGTGATTGGTAAATGTGGGGAAGATATGGAAGCTAATGGGAATGGGAAGCATTTGTTGGACTTCTGTGCTAGTATGGGTTTAGCTGTTACGAATACATTATTCAAGCATAAGGCTATTCACTGCTACACATGGGAGGTTAGGAGTACCAGATCCATAATAGACTATATCTTAACCGACTTCGAATTCAGGAAATCTGTTAGGAATATACGAATTTTTCGCGGATTTTTCGATGATACAGACCACTATCTGATCTGTAGTGAAGTAAGTATCTCTACGCCTAGGGTAGAGAAAGTGAAATCTGTCTGCAAACGAATAAGGGTAGAAAATCTCCAGGGCGAGGAAATTAGACAGAATTACATGGATATGATTAGTGAGAAGTTTCGAACCGTAGACAGTAAGCTGGTTCAGGATATAGAAAGTGAATGGGTGGCATACAGGGATGCTGTAGTAGAAACAGCAAGGGAATGCCTAGGAACAACTGTGTGTAAAGATGTGAAAAGGCTAACATCTTGGTGGAATGATCAAGTGAGAACAGCCTGTAAATGTAAAAAGAAGGCTTAAAAGAAATGGCTCCAAACAAGGGCCGAGGCAGACAGGGATTTGTACGTAGATGAAAGAAACAGAGCGAAACAAATAGTTGTTGAATCCAAAAGGAAGTCGTGGGAAGATTTTGGTAATAACCTGGAAAGGCTAGGTTAAGCAGCAGGGTAACCTTTCTGGACAGTATTAAAAAATCTTAGGAAGGGAGGGAAAAAAGAAATGAACAGTGTTTTGAGTAATTCAGGTAAACTCATAATAGATTCCAGGGAATCACTGGAGAGGTGGTGGGAATATTTTGAACATCATCTCAGTGTAAAAGGAAATTATCCTGGTGGTGTTGAGAACAGCCAAGGTCATGGGGAGGAGGAAAATGATGTTGGTGAAATTACACTGGAGGAAGTGGAAAGGATGGTAAATAAACTCCATTGTCATAAAGCAGCAGGAATAGATGAAATTAGACCTGAAATGGTGAAGTATAGTGGGAAGGCAGGGATGAAATGGCTTCATAGAATAGTAAGATTAGCATGGAGTGTTGGTAGGGTACCTTCAGATTGGACAAAGCAGTAATTGCACCTATCTATAAGCAAGGGAACAGGAAGGATTGCAACAACTATCGAGGAATCTCACTGATTAGTATACCAGGCAAAGTATTCACTGGCATCTTGGAAGGAGGGTGCGATCAGTCGTTGAGAGGAAGTTGGATGAAAACCAGTGTGGTTTCAGACCACAGAGAAGCTGTAAGGATCAGATTTTCAATATGCGCCACGTGATTGAAAAATGGTACGAGAGGAATATGCAGTTGTGTTTATGTTTCATAGATTTAGAGAAAGCATATGACAGGGTACCGAGGGAAAAGATGTTCGCTATACTGGGGGACTATGGAATTAAAGGTAGATTATTAAAATCAATCGAAGCATTTATGTTGACAATTTAGCTTCAGTGAGAATTGATGGTAGAATGAGTTCTTGGTTCCGGGTACTTACAGGGGTTAGACAAGGCTGTAATCTTTCGCCTTTGCTGTTCGTAGTTTACATGGATCATCTGCTGAAAGGTATAAAATGGCAGGGAGGGATTCAGTTAGGTGGAAATGTAGTAAGCAGTTTAGCCTATGCTGACGACTTGGTCTTAATGGCAGACTGTGCCGAATGCCTGCAGTTTAATATCTTGGAACTTGAAAATAGGTGCAAGGAGTATGGTATGAAAATTAGCCTCTCAAAGACTAAATTGATGTCAGTAGGTAAGAAATTCAACAGAATTGAATGTCAGATTGGTGATACAATGCTAGAACAAGTCAGTAATTTCAATTATTTAGGTTGTGTTCTCCAGGATGGTAATATAGTAAGTGAGATTGAATTAAGGTGTCGTAACGCTAATGCAGTGAGCTTGCAGTTGCGATTAACAGTATTCTGTAAGAAGGAAGTCAGCTCCCGGACGAAACTATCTTTACATCGGCCTGTTTTCAGACCAACTTTGCTTTACAGGAGTGAAAGCTGGATGGACTCAGGATATCTTATTCATAAGTTAGAAGAAACAGACATGAAAGTAGCGAGAATGATTGCTGGTACAAACAGGTGGGAACAATGGCAGGAGGTTACTCGTAATGAGGAGATAAAGGCTAATTTAGGAATGAACTTGATGGATGAAGCTGTACGCATAAACCGGCTTCAATATAAATGGTCCGTTATTGGACATTATAAATTTTCCAGCTAACTCATTCTTGGTTGCCAGCGTTTCGCCCTCGTGTGCTAGGGTGGGCTCATCAGTTGGTACCTAGCACACCTACCAATACGCTGGCTAGTGCATACCGTGGAGGTCACTGCGTAGGCTAACTGGAGCCACCTGCAGTGCCAATGCACTAAGAGACTTTGTCTCATTATCAAAAATTGATGCCTGCTTGGCCATCAGATGATATAGATGTTGATTCCCATAGGGAATCTGAAATATCTGTCCCGAATGAGTAAATTTATAATACCAATATAAATGGTCCGTTATTGGACATTATAAATTTTCCAGCTAACTCATTCTTGGTTGCCAGCGTTTCGCCCTCGTGTGCTAGGGTGGGCTCATCAGTTGGTACCTAGCACACCTACCAATACGCTGGCTAGTGCATACCGTGGAGGTCACTGCGTAGGCTAACTGGAGCCACCTGCAGTGCCAATGCACTAAGAGACTTTGTCTCATTATCAAAAATTGATGCCTGCTTGGCCATCAGATGATATAGATGTTGATTCCCATAGGGAATCTGAAATATCTGTCCCGAATGAGTAAATTTATAATACCAATATAAATGGTCCGTTATTGGACATTATAAATTTTCCAGCTAACTCATTCTTGGTTGCCAGTGTTTCGCCCTCGTGTGCTAGGGTGGGCTCATCAGTTGGTACCTAGCACACCTACCAATACGCTGGCTAGTGCATACCGTGGAGGTCACTGCGTAGGCTAACTGGAGCCACCTGCAGTGCCAATGCACTAAGAGACTTTGTCTCATTATCAAAAATTGATGCCTGCTTGGCCATCAGATGATATAGATGTTGATTCCCATAGGGAATCTGAAATATCTGTCCCGAATGAGTAAATTTATAATACCAATATAAATGGTCCGTTATTGGACATTATAAATTTTCCAGCTAACTCATTCTTGGTTGCCAGCGTTTCGCCCTCGTGTGCTAGGGTGAGCTCATCAGTTGGTACCTAGCACACCTACCAATACGCTGGCTAGTGCATACCGTGGAGGTCACTGCGTAGGCTAACTGGAGCCACCTGCAGTGCCAATGCACTAAGAGACTTTGTCTCATTATCAAAAATTGATGCCTGCTTGGCCATCAGATGATATAGATGTTGATTCCCATAGGGAATCTGAAATATCTGTCCCGAATGAGTAAATTTATAATACCAATATAAATGGTCCGTTATTGGACATTATAAATTTTCCAGCTAACTCATTCTTGGTTGCCAGCGTTTCGCCCTCGTGTGCTAGGGTGGGCTCATCAGTTGGTACCTAGCACACCTACCAATACGCTGGCTAGTGCATACCGTGGAGGTCACTGCGTAGGCTAACTGGAGCCACCTGCAGTGCCAATGCACTAAGAGACTTTGTCTCATTATCAAAAATTGATGCCTGCTTGGCCATCAGATGATATAGATGTTGATTCCCATAGGGAATCTGAAATATCTGTCCCGAATGAGTAAATTTATAATACCAATATAAATGGTCCGTTATTGGACATTATAAATTTTCCAGCTAACTCATTCTTGGTTGCCAGCGTTTCGCCCTCGTGTGCTAGGGTGGGCTCATCAGTTGGTACCTAGCACACCTACCAATACGCTGGCTAGTGCATACCGTGGAGGTCACTGCGTAGGCTAACTGGAGCCACCTGCAGTGCCAATGCACTAAGAGACTTTGTCTCATTATCAAAAATTGATGCCTGCTTGGCCATCAGATGATATAGATGTTGATTCCCATAGGGAATCTGAAATATCTGTCCCGAATGAGTAAATTTATAATACCAATATAAATGGTCCGTTATTGGACATTATAAATTTTCCAGCTAACTCATTCTTGGTTGCCAGCGTTTCGCCCTCGTGTGCTAGGGTGGGCTCATCAGTTGGTACCTAGCACACCTACCAATACGCTGGCTAGTGCATACCGTGGAGGTCACTGCGTAGGCTAACTGGAGCCACCTGCAGTGCCAATGCACTAAGAGACTTTGTCTCATTATCAAAAATTGATGCCTGCTTGGCCATCAGATGATATAGATGTTGATTCCCATAGGGAATCTGAAATATCTGTCCCGAATGAGTAAATTTATAATACCAATATAAATGGTCCGTTATTGGACATTATAAATTTTCCAGCTAACTCATTCTTGGTTGCCAGTGTTTCGCCCTCGTGTGCTAGGGTGGGCTCATCAGTTGGTACCTAGCACACCTACCAATACGCTGGCTAGTGCATACCGTGGAGGTCACTGCGTAGGCTAACTGGAGCCACCTGCAGTGCCAATGCACTAAGAGACTTTGTCTCATTATCAAAAATTGATGCCTGCTTGGCCATCAGATGATATAGATGTTGATTCCCATAGGGAATCTGAAATATCTGTCCCGAATGAGTAAATTTATAATACCAATATAAATGGTCCGTTATTGGACATTATAAATTTTCCAGCTAACTCATTCTTGGTTGCCAGCGTTTCGCCCTCGTGTGCTAGGGTGAGCTCATCAGTTGGTACCTAGCACACCTACCAATACGCTGGCTAGTGCATACCGTGGAGGTCACTGCGTAGGCTAACTGGAGCCACCTGCAGTGCCAATGCACTAAGAGACTTTGTCTCATTATCAAAAATTGATGCCTGCTTGGCCATCAGATGATATAGATGTTGATTCCCATAGGGAATCTGAAATATCTGTCCCGAATGAGTAAATTTATAATACCAATATAAATGGTCCGTTATTGGACATTATAAATTTTCCAGCTAACTCATTCTTGGTTGCCAGCGTTTCGCCCTCGTGTGCTAGGGTGGGCTCATCAGTTGGTACCTAGCACACCTACCAATACGCTGGCTAGTGCATACCGTGGAGGTCACTGCGTAGGCTAACTGGAGCCACCTGCAGTGCCAATGCACTAAGAGACTTTGTCTCATTATCAAAAATTGATGCCTGCTTGGCCATCAGATGATATAGATGTTGATTCCCATAGGGAATCTGAAATATCTGTCCCGAATGAGTAAATTTATAATACCAATATAAATGGTCCGTTATTGGACATTATAAATTTTCCAGCTAACTCATTCTTGGTTGCCAGCGTTTCGCCCTCGTGTGCTAGGGTGGGCTCATCAGTTGGTACCTAGCACACCTACCAATACGCTGGCTAGTGCATACCGTGGAGGTCACTGCGTAGGCTAACTGGAGCCACCTGCAGTGCCAATGCACTAAGAGACTTTGTCTCATTATCAAAAATTGATGCCTGCTTGGCCATCAGATGATATAGATGTTGATTCCCATAGGGAATCTGAAATATCTGTCCCGAATGAGTAAATTTATAATACCAATATAAATGGTCCGTTATTGGACATTATAAATTTTCCAGCTAACTCATTCTTGGTTGCCAGCGTTTCGCCCTCGTGTGCTAGGGTGGGCTCATCAGTTGGTACCTAGCACACCTACCAATACGCTGGCTAGTGCATACCGTGGAGGTCACTGCGTAGGCTAACTGGAGCCACCTGCAGTGCCAATGCACTAAGAGACTTTGTCTCATTATCAAAAATTGATGCCTGCTTGGCCATCAGATGATATAGATGTTGATTCCCATAGGGAATCTGAAATATCTGTCCCGAATGAGTAAATTTATAATACCAATATAAATGGTCCGTTATTGGACATTATAAATTTTCCAGCTAACTTCGGTGGTGGGGTCATATGTTACGAATGGAGGAGGATAGTTTACCTAGGAGAATAATGGACTCTGTTATTGAGGGTAAGAGAAGTAGTGGTAGACCAAGATGACGGTTAGACTCGGTTTCTAACGATTTAAAGATAAGAGGTATAGAACTAAATGAGGCCACAACACTAGTTGCAAATCGAGGATTGTGGCGACGTTTAGTAAATTCACAAAGGCTTGCAGACTGAACGCTGAAAGGCGTAACAGTCTATAATGATAATGTAGGTATGTAAGCTATATATTTTCGAAATTTAGCTAACAACTTAAATTCTAATCGTGCATGGGACCAACTTAGAGTTCTGGGAATAGGAAAACATCAACTGACATAGACAACTCCTGACATTCCACTTGACGAAATGAACGATTTCTTTAGTAGAATAAATAATTAACCTACCCAAATTAACTGCACGATCTCACCGCCCTCCCCTCCAGCCAATCCACCATTCACATTTCACAATGTCACAGAAAATCTGGTTAAAAGGCTTTGTACTCGATTAAATCAAAGACTACAGGTGTAGATGATATTCCTATTACTTTGTACATAACATTATGGGTGCTATCTTGCCTATATTGACGCACATACTGAACTACCGTTTACTAAACGGAACTTTCCCTACTGTCTGGAGAACAGCCAATATTATATCAGTACCTAAGAGTTTAGACCCACAATCACCCTCTGACTATTATCCTATGTCCGTATTCCCTGCCCTTTCTAAAGATTTTTGAACGTTTAGTATACGAGGGAGTTCTGGAATACCTAAATAAAAATGCTCCTTTGGACCCTTAGCTGCCTCTGTGGATCAGTGGTGGAGTGTCGGCCTCTGGATCCCAAGACAGTGGGTTCAAACCCGGCAGAGGTAGTCGGATTTTTGAAGGGCGGAAAAAAGTCCATTCGACACTCCATGTTGTACGATGTCGGCATGTAAAAGATCTGTTGACACATTTGGTGTTTACCCGACAAAATTCATTATATCTCAGCCATCGACGCCCAAGAGAGTTTCGATTTACTTGGTCTGACATCTAGAGGGCCTAGAGTAAAACCGAACGTCGAAATTGACGAGCAGACAGCCAAATGGCGTCAAATTGAAATGTCTGCACACGGTAGCTGAGGCCATACGATTATTATTATTATTATTATTATTATTATTATTATTATTATTATTATTATTATTATTATTATTATTATTATTATTTTGGACCCTTTACAATCTGGAATTGAGAATGGTCACAGTACCACGACAGTACTTTTGAAGGTTACTGAAGACATTATAAACGCTATGGACAAACGACTGCTCACTGCTGTACGTATCCTTCTAGAACTTCAGTAGCGCCTTTGACACTATAGTAATTGCAAGTATGATAAAGAAAATGGAACTGCTAAATTTCGACCTGGCTGCGCTTAAGGTTTTTAGTTCTTATTTGAGTAACTGTCAACAGTGTGTAACAGTAAATGACAAGGCCTCTAAATTGAAAATGAAACTTAGTGTTGCCCTACAGGGCAGTATTCTACGGCCCCTAATTTTCTGTATTTATATCAATGATATACCATCTGTGACAGGAAATAACACACATGACCTCTGTGCTGACGATCTTCAAATATATCGACACTGCAAGACAAGATATTAACAGGGACCTCCGATGACTCAGTGTACTGTATATCACAACGAAGCTCTCTTATACTAAACTGCAAAAAAACTCAGACAATTAAAATTGGATCACGAATATTACTGAGCTGTTCAAACAATGTCTCAATCCCGCCTATCCTACTGAATTATTTCCTACAGTAAAACGGTTAAAAATCCCGGCATATGATGAATGAAACAGTTGATTGGTCTGATCATACGAAAGAAATACGTAAAAAGATTTTTGGAGTTCTTCACCCTGTTAAACGGCAGAGGGATGTATTTCCATTTGAGCTACAGGCCAAACTAATACAGACACTCATTCTCCCTGTTCTTGATTATTGTGACGTTTTAGTTGACATGACGAGAGAAGAAACACTTAAACTTCAACGAGCACTGAATTCCTGCCTGCGATTTATTTATAATATCGGGTGCGATGTTCATATCACCCCATACTACCAGGTTGTCTCATAGCTGATGTCTGATTAACGTCAGCAGCTACACACTTAACCGATGGTGATCAGAGTGGTAGCTGAAAGTCAGCCAATGTATATTTCTTCTAAATTCATCTTTTTATCATCATTTCACAACTGAAATACACGTTCTAGATTCATTCTTTCTATTCCACTGCACCGCACAAATTAAATTAATAGATCATTTGTGGTGACTTCGCCAGATTATGGAATTCCCTGCCAGTTCAGGTCAGAGAAACTACTTTTTTTAAATCACGATTTAAGGTCACCTGCCGAGACTACCTGCTGAGGACAGCTGGCTGAATGGTTGAAGTATGAATATGTGTGTGTTCCTGAGGATTAGCCATTTTTAAGAGTTTTTAATATTAATTAGTTCTAATATTAATTTAGTAAGTAATTTATTTAAATTTATTTTCAATTCTATTAATTTATGCAGTTTTAACTATTTTAAGTATCTCGGTATTTTATTTAAGATCCTGATTAGTATTTGGTTAAGTGTACGAGAGGGCCTGGAGCCCTAACTTCGCCACTGTACTGAAGACACTAATAAATAAATATATAAATAAACAAACAAACAAATAAATATATAATGTAAAGCGTATGGGTATAGATATTTTGTTAGATGGTAAAGAAAAATACGCGTTACAACATACGCTATGTAGGGTTTACCTTGTCCTATTAGTTTCCAACGCGGTTAGGGCCATGGAGCTATGAGCTTGCATCCGGGAGTTAGTGGATTTGAACCCCACTGTAGGCAGCCCGGAAAATGTTTTCCCGTGGTTTCTGATTTTCACACCAAGAAAATACTGGGGCTGTACCTTAATTAAGGACACGGTCACTTCCTTCCCACTCCTAAGCCTTTCCCATCCCACCGTAGCCATAAGACCTATCTCTGTCGGTGCGACGTAAAGTAAATTGTTAATTACTTTTCCACGCAAGCCTGGGATACAGAATATAGTAGTATAAAGTTAGTTTTGCGATGCTAATATTTTTATTAACGTGCCAGAAACCGACACTGAGCTGATGCCATTTCAACATTGTTTTAAGGGTTACTGATCCAAGCCGGGATTTGAACCTGCGAACTCAGACTCAGAAGGACAGCGACTCAAGCAACTGAGCCACATGAAAATGAGGCGTTTGTGATTATTGTTATAAATAGATGCAGTTAGTATTTTTACAAAGGTTTTATGAGGAGCATTTACTAAGGCGTAAGTTTTCTTACTGTCCTAAATGCACGAGGCCGGACAGAATAACTAGCTGGAAGCTAAGCAGCCTTGCAGGTGTGTCGCTTCCTTCTCTGTTTACTTTTCCAAACCAAACTCCATGACGTGAGAGCCCCGAAGCGCCATCGCCTACCAAGCGACGGCCGTTCAGCCTGGAGGCCTGCAGATTACGAGGTGTCGTGTGGTCAGCACGACGAATTCTCTCCACCGTTATTCCTGACTTTCTAGACCGGGGCCGCCATCTCACCGTCAGATAGCTCCACAATTATAAACATGTGGACTGAGTGTACTTCGGACCAGCCCTCAGATCCAGGTAAAAGTCCCTGACCTGACCGGGAATCGAACCGGGGACCTCCGGTAAGAGGCAGGCACGCTTCCCCTACACCGTGGGGCCGGCTGGTTACTTTTAGGTATCCTTATATTCAAATTTGACTTAAGGCATCCTGCATTCGATTCTGTAACCGTAATCGGACAATTACGCCTACAAATAATAATGATAATGAATATTGACAAAAATAAAAATAAAGAAATAGTTGTAAATAATATAGACACTTAATAATATGAATAAGGAAATAGTAAAATGACGCAGTGGCGGTGAATTCACATCAGAAGATGGAAACGTTACGAGTATCTTTCGATACACAATATTAAATCAAATACAAGGGAACACTTACAGGCCTAAAAATGACAACTAAGAGAGGAGAGTGGAAGGTGCGATGGCCCTATGAGGTCCATGGTAAAGTATGGCGTTATGGGAGAGAAAAGACTTGCAATCATCACCTCGAAACTCATCATATTAACATAATCAAAACCAATATTACAAGAAACAAGATCATGATTTAGCAACTGATATTTATGCTCAAATGAAGGGTGTTTAAATGACTTAACAAAATACAGTTCCACGACACGGAATTAAGACGTACTTAAGTAACTTAGAGAAAATTTGATTTAACAATAGAAGGGTGATGCTACATTACAAAGTACAGTTTAAAACGCAAGTAAGTGATAGAACTGAAATTGCGGCGACGGGAACCTAGGGCAAACTCGGAGACGTTAAATTTAAAACTTTGAAAATGACATTAAGCAAGGAAATACCGAAATACCAAAGTAATTAAATTGAATCAAACTAAACCAGAAAACATTAAGAATAACATTGAAATAACACTTACCAATAAAAACTGGAGTTCCTGAGGGGAGGCCCCGAGCGCAAGTGCTCGCTAGGGCGGTCGGATGTAAATGACACTGAGCACACGCATCACTTTTCCGAAGTCGGCAGAAGACCGGAAATAGCCCAATCACAATTATCGAATAAGAAACAATTTCCGCTAGGTTCCCTATCTTTTCGCCAATAGGAAATCTCGTCATTCTAGTGAATGAAATTGCATGACCATGTATGGTTATATTAAGATAGCAACTTCTCAAGATTTCCTATTGAGACACCTATTTCGACAGCAATAACCGCACATGCGGTATAGGATGTTTCACAACTGAAGCACCTTTACATTTTCATCAGATTAAAATTTTGACATACAGAATTACAAAAATTAATTTTCAAATACTGTAGTTCTTCAAGAAATTCTTCAAGTTAAAATGTCCCAAATGTCTTTTCCTCATGCTTGCTGACATTAAATTATCAATTACATAAAATTTACATTACAAAAATATCACTTCAAAACAATTCTCGTATCTTGCAATGTTCATTTCCAGTTAAATACATCTTGACGTTACAAGCAAAAATGAAATCCTTCAGACACGTTAAAAAAAAACTTTAAAATTATATTTCCCATAGTAGTAGTTCTCCGTCCCATCATATATTACATTCTCTTTCTCCCAACGTCGAGCTCTGCTCGACAAAAAATAATTTAAAAAGATAACAAATATAAATGAAATTAAAGGGAGGCTTAAATGGAGATTTGAAGATTCTCGCAACGCCACAATTGCCCCACACCACAAATTTTTATCTTCGTTCTCTTCAGGAACGTCTATACAGGGAAAAACAAGTAGAGCGTTGGTATTGCTGTCAAACGAAGGCGCTGACTGCGGCCGTTGCCAACGTCTCCATCCATGTTGCAGTCCCACCACAGCTCTCTTACAGCCTCAACACAGCCCACCCGCTTACTGAACAGGCCCAAAACAGGCGAAGTTGTTGGCACAATACTGCAGACTGCTGCCATCAGATCCACCTTTCCATTTCACCATCAGATATTAGTGGCCAATAGGTGCGTTGCAGGCTCCAAACAGATACCTCAGGTTGAACAGAGTCCATGATATTGCAGTCACTGGAACATAAACAGACGCAGCAGAAACTTGGAACTGAAGAAATAAGGCCACTGGCCTGAACTATTTATGACTTAAGGTTGCGTTTCAAGGGTGTTTTTTTTAAAAAATAATAACAAGCCTCCCTAGGGAGGTTCCTCTCATATTTCTGGTATACCCCAGCCCCTTGGTAAGTGCCATTTCAGAATTTAATACAGTTTTTAAAATTAAAAGGAAATCTCCCAGAGTTTACCCTAGCACCAAAAACATTACAAAATCCCTAATTATGCATATGAATCAAATTCTAATCTTAGCCCAAAATACATTACATTAAATTATACCGAACATGGTTACAGCGACCATGCTTATTACAACTAATATTCTTAAATAACCTATAAAATTGCCAATGTATCCGGCCAGATGTTTACCCGAAAAACAAAAATTTTATTTATAACTAAATCCATTATAACTACTAAATTAAGTTACCATGTGCATTCTTAATCACCCAACATTAAGAAAAAGAAAGAAACAAATAAAAGGACAAATTTAGAATGTCGCAAGGGAACTCAAAACATGAGGTGAACAATCGAATCAATAAGGCAACACAATTTTACCACCAGATAAGACACCTGCTGTGGGATGAGCAAATACCCATGAAAACAAAAATGACATTGTACAAGTCCTATTATACACCAGTTCTTACGTACAGTCTCGAAACCACAACACTGACCAATAGAGATAATTCCGAACTTCAGGCAGCTGAAATGAAATTTCTGCGCACTATGATCCAGAAAACCAGGAAAGACAAGATTAGGAATGAGAAAATTAGAGAAGTAGTAGGAATAGATGATTCTCTCCTCAATAAGATTCAGATATCAAGACTGAAGTGGTTTGGTCACATGAAGAGGATGCCAATAAACAGAACTGCAAGGAAGGAATTTGTCAGAAAGGTAGAAGGAAGACGACCCGTGGGAAGGCCACGAAGGAAATGGATAGATTTAGTTAAGAGCGATGTACTGCTGAGAGGTCATGATTGGGACAAGTTGGTGGAGGAAGAATGGTACGAGGACAGGATGAGATGGAGGAGGCTCATATACCACACCCGGGAAACTGGAGATGGTTTACGATGATGATGATGATGATGATGATGATGATGCAAGGGAACTCAAAGCAGGGAAAATAAAAACTTTATTACGTTAGCTTGCAACCATTTTCAATGAATTGAGGTTAGCAAGTCACTATTCTTTTACCATGTCATATTCATGAAATTTTAACACAGATAACTCACATTACGTAGTACTTGTCACACCAGTTAAATTAAGGCGCAATAAAGCCAGGAATACCAAATCAAAATCACGTTACTTTACCAACAGGAACTCAAAAATGAAAAACGAGAGCAATGCGAGAATGTGCATACAGAAATCCAACTCACTGATAAAAATAATAAAAAGGTACAAGTACAACCTCCATACCAGAGATTACCAGATAACCGCACGACACACAAGACCACCAAGCTTAACTGTCCTCCGACATACACACAGACATCACCAAACCACCAAACAAGTGCGACGATCCCTGAATCGGCATAACCAACCAATAGTAAAAGGCACGAACGACCTCAATACTGACTCCATCACACAAATGTAGTACACACACATACACATGAACACCCGTGCAATGACACATAAAGTAGTACTCAGATTATAACAAGGACAGTACGTGACCTCAAGTTCACTTGAACTTATCACACGACAGTGAGACTCTTAGGGCCAATATCGTACTCCCAGGAGAGGAATGGCCTCTCAGCACCTTAAGCCCTAAGTCTCGGTACACACACACACACATATGTCTACCCAAGGCACCCAAGACAAACACACAATTATATGCAAAAATGGTAGGACAGATACAGCATGGCTACCCAATTTCGAACCTTACTCTCTTTACAGAATCCCATACTACCACAATTGAGTAAATGAATTTAAGACACAAAACCCAAATGGAAGAAATTTTAACATCGATAAAATCAAACAAGATAAAACAAGCAGGAAAATTTAGTTACTGGCTTAGCTAAATCGCGATACCTTCAAAATTCCACTAGTGACAAATTTAAATTAACAGAAATGAAAATCTTGATAACCCGCAGACCTACTATGAATTTAACAACAAATTAAAGCTCAGCATAAGGACACCGAAATGAACATTTGCAGAAAATCTTCCTAGAATTCATTCTACAATAACAAGGGACATCATTTTCCATCCAGGCACCTAATACCAAGAAAAAGATTACGAGGAATCTCATACCACATACACTAGATTTTGAACATGTCATGAGCACAAGTGCAGATCCGTAGCCCATCAAATTTGCCCAAAATGGGCCTCAGCCTAGGTGGTCTAATAATATGGTGAGCACGATTCACCATACGAGACTATCGCAGTCAACGTAGACCCTCCTAGCAAGTGTAGGAACACACGGGTAAATAAATATACGTGACAAGGAAACAGATGCACGATGGAAAAGCACAAGACAAACTAGGAAACTTCAGAATTTAGCAGCTGACTGGAACTGTCCCCAAAATAGTCCGATACCTACTCAGAAACGAACCCAGACACAGCAATGGACCAAAAACAGCACATGACCGGAAATTTAAGTACATACCGAGGTAAAACACCACACCAAAATAATTTCAAAAGATCACCCACGTAGAACAGTACCAAATATAACACACCAGGCAACAAGAAACAAAATTTAGAAAATACCTTGCCAAAACACGAGATTTACAAACAGAAAATACTCGAAGAAATAGACAAAAAATTACGAACCTTAACCTCAAAATTATTGCTGAAAATATACAGAAACAAAATTTTCAGAAAAACTAAAGAGACTCCATGCTAAAACTTGACCAAAACACATACTACAATTTACGTATCTGGAAGAAGAAGAAGATTACAACACGAGAAAATGTGTAAGATAGAATTGAGCGCTCATAATCTCAGAGTAAGTAAGCAATCATCCGTCTTCAACACATTCGCAATTCAGCTGTTCGGGAGATAACATTAGGTCATGCAGTGAAGTACAGCACTTAGCATAAATTAATGACATAGCCTAAAGCAACAATTAATCCTACAAGTGTTACGATCAAAACACACGTATCGAAGAAAAACCTTTTGATATAATCAAACATATGGAAATTTATCAAAGAAGACTTCCAGAACGCGAACACAGCACGAAATGTGAAGATATCACTTCACTACAACATACGTGGTCAAGCGAAACCTTGCCACACAAGAAAATTTATTAAAATTAACGAACCCAAAAAAACTTGTTACAAATAGTGACGCCCCATTTCCTCAAACCGTTAATTACAAGGTGAAACACAACACAAACTGCACAATGCCGCACGAAAAACGTGTGGTGAGATGAACTCACGCAAGAATCATGAGAAATAAATAAATAGGGATTAAGAATATACATGTAACGCTTACAACCTATATTCAGCTTAAGATTTAAAATTGTTGTGTTTGAGTCATCAGTCCATAGACTGGTTTGATGCAGCTCTCCATGCCACCCTATCTTATGCTAACCTTTTCATTTCTACGTAACTATTGCATCCTACATCTGCTCTAATCTGCTTGTCATATTCATACCTTGGTCTACCCCTACCGTTCTTACCACCTACACTTCCTTCAAAAACCAGCTGAACAAGTCCTGGGTGTCTCAAGATGTGTCCTATCATTCTAACTCTTCTTCTCGTCAAATTTAGCCAAATCGATCTTCTCTCACCAATTCGATTCAGTATCTCTTCATTCGTGATTCGATCTATCCATCTCACCTTCAGCATTCTTCTGTAACACCACATTTCAAAAGCTTCTACTCTCTTTCTGAGCTAGTTATCGTCCATGTTTCACTTCCATACAATGCCACGCTCCACACGAAAGTCTTTTATAAAAGTTAGGCGAGAATGATCATTGTAAATCCTTTATCCTTCCATAACCTACGGTCTTGCTACCAAATGTAGCGTTGATTAGAGCATGTACACAAATAAATAAATAAATAAATATATAAATAAATAAATAATAATAAACATCGACTTAAAATGTGAGTAAAGGAAAAGTAGCAAATAATATATACACTTAATAATATGAATTAGGAAGTAGTAAAATGACGCAGTGGTGGTGAATTCACATCAGAACATGGAAAACGTGACGAGTATTTTTCGATACACAATATTAAATCACATACAAGGGAACACTTACAGGCCTAAAAATGACAACTAAGAGAGGAGAGTGGAAGGTGCGAGGGCCCTATGAGGTCCATGGGAAGGTATGGTGTTATGGGGGAGAAAAGACAATCATCACCTGGAAACTCATCATATTAACATAATCAAAACCAATATTACAAGAAACAAGATCATGACATAGCAACTGCACAAATGAAGGGTGTTTAAAAGACTTGGAACAAAATAAAGTTCCACGACACGGAATCAAGACGTACTTAAGTAACTTAGAGAAAATTTGATTTAACAATAGAAGGTTGATGCTACATTACAAAGTATAGTTTTAAACGCAAGTAAATGATAGTACTGAAATTACGACAACGGGAACCTAGGGCAAACTCGGAGACGTTAATTTTAAAACTTTGGCAGAAGACCGGAAATAGCCCAATTAATGAATAAGAAACAATTTCCACCAGGTTTCCTATCTTTTCACCAATAGGAAATCTCGTTATTCTAGCGAATGAAATTGCATGACCATATATAATAATAATAATAATAATAATAATAATAATAATAATAATAATAATAATAATAATAATAATAATAATAATACTAATAATATTAATATTGCAACCAAATGGTCATGATATATACACTTAAAATACACTAAGATGTACATCAGTAATAGTAATAATATGCAGTCAATGCGTGCAATACATGATCAGTTATTGACACAATTGTGTCAAGCTTCATTTTCTATGGACACATTTGATGGCATGGTATATATCGCATCGTTGGTCACAGAAGACACATACGCAACCCGGTCCTGGCTTGTGAAATTCCATAGTTCTGCACACCTTATGGTGGAACCCGTGTACGGCAAACCTTGTCATTGTATGCCTCAGATCATATCCACCATGCGTCCAATCCATGTTTAACATCGCATCAGTTGAGTAAAACTCGTCCCATATCATAGCCCTCTTTGCTTGCAGTTCTTGTAGCAACTCCCGGTAACTCCTTCTCGCTGAGAGTAACAATCTAAGTCTTATGTCTTCAATGAAGTACGTCTCCTTTGCAAAAACGTATTGTAACATGTTGGCGGGGTGAATAAATGAGTACAGAACCTGTTAGCGTCCTATTTTTAAGATTTATTAACTTAAGTACCACAATTACAGATTTACACACACACAGACGATTGCCGAGATTACAAGTTACATAAGTACATGGTTACACACACGATTCGCGCTCTCTCTCTTAGTTTCTCATGTCCCATCTACAATGACACACACACACACACAGAGTTCCCGATTATTTATACTACACTCACTCAGCCACTCAGTCACACTCATTAGCGCTGTCACAGTCCACAGCCTACATGTCAGTCTCGCAGGTCGGGATAGTATCCGCTGTTCACTCAATCTGTCGAACCCCGTTCGCAGTCTACACACGTCTACACACGTCTACACACGTCGTCACACAATGTTCCCTTCTTCGCCGCTCCAGAACACCCAAGGTTCTTCTCCAGCAGCCAGCCACAAGGGACGCGCGCGCGCGCGCACACACACACACACACACACACACACAGACGACGTCAGGGGAACAGGAACGAGTCCTCGGCTCCAACAGGCAGATAATTCATCAGGCTGCACTCTCCCAGGCCATCACTGACTGCGCTCCAGCGAACTCAATCTCGCTCTCTCTCACTCTTACTCACTAACTCCGTCTAACTTTCACGGACTGGCTCCAAGTTACTCCTCTCATTATATACCTGCTCTGGGCCTTCCAGAACAGTCCGGATGCTAGATGTATCCAGGAATCTCGCGAGATAGAAGACTCCAGATTTATCTTCCAGTCGTTTCCGTAGTCCTCTGGTGCGGGACCGCGGGCGGAGGCGAGAGTGGCTGGCCTAGCACTAAAGTGCTGCACGTGATTGGCGCGGCTGAAGTAAGGGGGTGGGCCAAATACGGTGACGAGGCGGGCCCGTAGCAAGTTGGCATGGCGGACGCTATAACCATTACATTGCCCCCTTCTTAAGGCTGCTCGTCCCAAGTGGCTCCACGATACGCTGGAGTACAGTTTGTTTGGTTGGCCACCACCTTCCCATGGTGGATCCGCAGGGTCCGGTCGACGGTAACCTCGTTCCCGTTGATAACGATCAGCAAGTCCTCGCGTGGCAGCTGGATCTTCGGTGGTTTTCCTTTTGTCCACACCCGCATCTACTTTCAGGGCTTGAGCGCCTTCGTAGTCCTCTAGTGCGATGCCGGGGACTGGTTTGCTCGTCCCAGATTTAGCCCTGCTGAATTTTCTTTTCTTCCGGGGTGCGGCATTTGATGTTCGTATCGGCACACAGCTTCATGCCAGAACAAGTCTCCTGGTCAGGTGGCATCCTCGTTCGTTGGTCATCGGTTCGTCTTCCATTGGTGCTCCGTCTGCTAGTAGGGATCCCTTCAACCGTGCCGTTGCAGTCGCTGCCTCTGTCTCACGGGCCATCGTCGGAGCCTGTTCGTAGTTCTCATTCCTGCCGATCATCCTCCTTGGACAGATCTCAGCGTCATGTGGTTTATCACAGCCGTCAGCCGCCTCGAGCTTGGTGTCACCTTGGGATAACTCTTCCAAAATCACGTCTCCTGGTCGCTCGATCTCGGCGTCGAATTCCCGCGGCATTACATCGGTGCGCTGACTCCTTTCCTGCAGCTGGACTCGGTAGGTGGCTCTCGGTTGGTGGACACCGCATTGTGCGTCGAGCACTCCCACAACCTCCTCGTAGATCGAACTTGGCTGGGGGCTGCGTTGAACTATCATCTTCTGTACACCTAGTCCGGTGATCGGGTATTCGGCACTCTTCTTTTGCGTTGATCCGGTCTCGAACTGGGTCCGGCATGTTCTCTTAGAAGTAATCTCGTCGTCCCGTAGGGTTTCCAACTTCACGAGGGTGGAGCCGCCGTCGCTGATAGCAGGATTCATTTGCGTCTCCACAGCCATCGTTTCCGCACGCAGGACACTTACTTCCACCGCTGGGCCTCAAACTCCGGACTCTACAACCGTGAACAACTCTTTGGATCGCTTCTCGTCCAGTTTGTTGTCGTCCCACACTTTGTCATTGTCGACCTCGGTTTCGAGAGAGCGTACTTCGTCTCCTGACTTTAACTGCTCACTCTTCCGTACACTTAAATCTGTTTTCAGCTGGTCCAGGTTTGACCTCAGCTCAGATCTCAGTTCAGTAATGAGTTCGCCATAGGAAGATATGATTTTGTTTTCAAGCTCACTAAACTTGCTTAGAAAAATCTGAAGCTGTTCGGAATATATTTCGCTAGTAGATATTTCTGTCGACTACAAAATTCGCTACCAGGTACGCGATTCTGACACCAGTTTTTACGTAAGAGTTTATCCACTAGTTTATCACTCTTGTCCATTCCACTTCTGACGCCAGTTGTAACGTGTTGGCGGGGTAAATAAATGAATAAATGAGTACAGAACGTGGTAGCGTCCTATTTTTAAGATTTATTAACTTAGCCCTACAATTACAGATTTACACACACACAGACGATAGCCGAGATTACAAGTTACACAAGTACACGGTTACACACACGTTTCGCGCTCTCTCTCTTAGTTTCTCATGTCCTATCTACAATGACATATACGCACAGAGTCCCCGATTATTTATACTACACTCACTCAGCCACTCAGTCACACTCGTTAGCACTGTCATGGTGCACAGCCTACACGTCAGTCTCGCAGGTCGGGATAGTATCCGCTGTTCACTCAATCCATTGAACCCCGTTCGCAGTCTACACATGTCTACACACGTCGTCACACAGTGTTCCCTTCTTCGCCGCTCCAGAACACCCAAGGTTCTTCTCCAGCAGCCAGCCACAAGGGATGCGCACACACACACGATGTCAGGGGAACAGGAACGAGTCCTCGGCTCCAACAGGCAAATAATTCATCAGGCTGCACTCTCCCAGGCCATCACTGACTGTGCTCCAGCGAACTCAATCTCGCTCTCACTCACTCTTGCTCACTAACTCCGTCTAACTCTCACTGACTGACTCCAAGTTACTCCTCTCCTTATATACCTGCTCTGGGCCTTCCAGAACAGTCCGGATGCTAGATTTATCCAGGAACTTCATGAGATAGAAGACTCCAGATTAATCTTCCAGTCGTTTCCATAGTCCTCTGCTGCGGAACCGCGGGCGGAGGCGAGAATGGCTGGCCTAGCACTAAAGTGCTGCACGTGATTGGCACGGTTGAAGTAAGGGGGTGGGCCAAATACGGTGACGAGGCGGACCTGTAGCAAGTTGGCATGGCGGACGCTATAACCATTACAGTATACTAGCCTTGATAATGTGTATTTACAAACACATAGAACTCTCTTGAAGAATCTAGCCTTCAAACTTTCCAGTTCTTGCAGTTGTCTTTTTGAGAGTTGTTCCCATATTAGCTCTAGACCATATATGGCTGTTGGAACAACTTTCATATTAAACAGAGCCATGGCTGTCTCCAAAGATTGCTGTGGAAGGTGTTTAATATCACTAATGCTTCGTATAGCTGCAATGATTCTCTCCTTTAGGTGTATTGTGAATGTTGTTCCTGTTACCTGTATTTTAATCCCCAGATATTTGTATTGGTTACTAATTCATAATTTTTGTCCTTTACACAGGATATAATCGTCTTTAGATAATTTTCCTCCCCTCCTAAAAACAACCAATTCTGTTTTGTTCACATTAAGGTCCATTTTATTACCTTCTGCCCATTCCACGATTAAGTCCATGGCAACTTGTAGTTCCTCTTTACTCTCAGACGCAATAGCCATGTCGTCCGCATATACGTACGCGTTAACCTTCCATGTTTGCTTCTTAATTTCCTTTATTGCATCCTGTGTGAAGATATTAAACAGCAGAGGACTTAGTGGGTCCCCCTGTAATATCCCGTTTGTCTGCCGGATCCACCTTGATGTGCAGAGATTGTCGCTTATTTGAATATAGTTCTCCGAAAGTATGTTGGTAACTAGTCTAGTGAGCCAGGTATGATCGATGATTTCCTCTAGTTTTCTAACAAGTTTCCGTCTATCTACTGTATCAAAAGCCTTGGAGTAGTCAATAAATATTATGAACATTTTGCCTTGCTTTTTTCTGGTGGTTTCGTGAATATCTTGGAGGAGGCATTCCACTGCCATCGGAGTCGATCTCCCGGCTCTAAATCCGAACTGTTCGTCAGGGAGAAGTGTGTCTGCTGTTCTATTGATTCTCTGGGTTATCAGTTTATGAGAATCTTAAAAGCTGCTGATTCAAGAGCCACTCCGCGATATGATTCCGGTTTGTTTACTTCATATTAAGATAGTTAGCAACTTCTCGAGATTTCCTATTGCGACATCTATTTTGACAGCAATAACTGCACATGCGCTATAGGATATTTCACAACTAAAGCACCTTTACATTTTCATCAGATTACAATTTTGACATACAGAATTACAAAAATTAATTTTCAAATAATTCTTCAAGAAATTCTTCAATTTAAAACGTCCCAAATGTCTTTTCCTCATGCTTGCTGACATTAAATTATCAATTACATAAAATTTACATACAAAAAAAAAATCACTTCAAAACAATTCTTGCATCTTGCAATGTCCATTTCCAGTTAAATACATCTTGAAGTTACAAACAAAAATGAAATCCTTCAGACACGTTACATAAAAAACTTTAAAATTATATTTCCCATAGTAGTAGTTCTCCGTCTCATCACATATTACAGATTCTCAACACTGACAGAGTTCAGAAAGGCATGGGATGGGGAGGATACAGCCTTGTTTTTGGGTGCAGTAGAGTTTTCCTTGAGTCTGCCGTAATCAAGATATCTACGGCTTGGAAGGTAGTCACCTTCACGGGGTGTAGTACCAAAGTGGTTCCTTTTTTAAGAAGACAAATTAAATAAAGATTCTACTTCCTCACAAACGAAGAATGATATTATCAATTTTATGAACAGTTTCAATAATGCAGCTGGTTTATGTTAAGAGTACAGAAGCTATGATTGTACATGGTAACAATCAAAACTAACAATATCTACTGAAAGTCCGTCACCGCACTCGGTAGGACCGGCTTTCTTTTCATATCCACCGGACGAGTTGGCCGTGCGGTTAGGGGCGTACAGCTGTGTGGTTGCATCTGGGAGATAGTGGGTGTAAACACCACTGTTGGCAGCCCTAAAGATGGTTTTCTGTGGTTTCCCGTTTTCACACCAGGCAAATGCTGGGGCTGTAGCTTAATTAAGGCCTCGGTCGCTTCTTCCCACTCTCAGCCCTTTCCTTTCCCATCGTCGCCATAAGACCTACGGTGCGACGTAAAGCAAATTCTAAATAAAAAATAAAAAATCTTTTCACAACCCCTTCCAAGGAAAAGTTGTATCCACACTACTGGCCTGGACTGAAATTATTTTGTGGGTACTCCACTGCTTCCACTCACCATTTAAGGTACAAGGTAAGTCCGAAGAATGGTTGAATACTCAAAATACACCACCATAAATGGTGCGGTTCTGGCTCAAAAGGAAAGGTAAGGGACGGGATCTAGTGTCTTCCCATTTTAAAAATGTTTCATGTATCGACTGTGATTCAAGCCTGGGCCATCCTGATGAGAAGATAGAACCATTGGAACTGAGTTATCGTGCCCGCCAATTACAAAATAGGTACCCGCACTTTTGATGGTGCCATTTGAGGTTCCAATCAGTCCCCGGGCATTTGACAAAATATATAGGCCTACCTGTCGAACTTAGGCATGACATCGCGATTGTCTTGCTACTGTAAGAATAAAAAAAACTTTTTCATATCTTACCGAGGATGCACGTAGTGTTGGTTTCTCAGTTTCTCAAAAAAAGTTACTTATATGGCAAAAAAATGAGGAACTAACGTGCAGCTCACAATCCTGACACAGTATTTTCAACGCTGCAACTTAAACACAGCACATCTCTCAGCAACGGTACAACCCGAGGATCCCTAGGACATTGTTGTATCCTGGAACCGATATGCAAAAGCTGATACGATATTGTAAGCTTGCAACTGTTTCTGGACGTGGCCCCCCGTTATCTTGGTGGTCACGCTCTGGCCCCCTACTGAGTAATCCCTTGCTAATTGCCCCTTTCTTCATGTCTTGACATTTGTCAACACACGGTTACATTCTAAATACTGAGGCCTCTACAGGGAAATATCCCTGCGCATCACAATCCTCTTCCTTTCATTCAAGCAGTACAAATATGGAGAATTATGTATGGCCCTATTGAGCCCTGCTAGTAGATTCTTGTCGCAACGTTAACTTAACATTTCGGCGTACGTTTTTAAGTTGTTCATACCGTACGTAAAACAAGGGCTGATCCTCGCTCTAGTTTCAGGAAATACTTGGGAGGGGGGGCCGGCCCCCCTGGGCCCCCCCTTGGCTACGATAGTGCCTACATCTCCGTGTATGACACAGTCGACAGCAAATGACAGAACGTTTTAAATGTTGGGGAGCTCTGTACTATGTTAAGACAAGCCAAAACAAAACAAAAAACACAACTGACCATTAAGGACTTTTTAGTAGAAAGTGACTTTTGTGGCTAAAAGAAATAATGCTGTGTTATTAAGCAGTGTAAAAGATCTTTTTCTATACTTTCTTTTGCAGTGGTATGTACAGCATACATGTGTGATGGTGAAACTTCATTTTTGTGAGCACATGGCTATTTCAGTACAGTTTCTTCTGTGAATTTTTGTGTTTCAATAGTGTTAGTCATGCATTTGCAAATGCTGTTTCCTTTTTTGGGTGACTGGAACTGTTACAACCTATCATTATTTGCATGTTTTCAGCCGTGTTTTTAATTACAGGTAGGTTTAGTTGAATTGCACTAGTAATTATGCCTGTCATGCAGTCCTCATTTCTCGCCTGTTTATTGGGCAAAAAACATGAATGATAGGTACTGAGGTGTAAAGCCTCGAACAGGGCATCCTTTGAAGTTAATTGCATTGATGATAAGAATCAAGGGATATGAAAGAGAATCAACTAACCAGAAAGGAACTCGGTGGTGTTGTAGTTTATCCCCATCAATTTCAATGTTTATATAGAGTAGGTAATAAAGGAAATCAAAGAGAAATTTGGAATCAAAGTTTGAGAAGAAAGCAGACCCCAAAATTTGTGGATTTTACTTTATCCAAGTCTGCAGAAGATCTAGGGAAATTTCTGAATGATATGAATACAGTTTTGAAGGAGGAGTACATCATCAAAATAAGTCTAAAGCAGAAGAATTGCTATGAAGTTAGGTGATGCAGAAAATAGGAGGTTTTGTAATTTAAGAAAAAAGAAAAAGAAATTAAATGTATATTTTTATCTGGCTAGTAAAATACCCAATTACTTTACCCAGTAGAGAGGAATTTAGATGTTAATGTGATTCAGATAAGTTTTTTTTCTTTTGCTAGTTGCTTTACGTCGCATAGACACAGATAGGTCTTATGGCGACGTTGGGACAGGGAAGGGCTAAGAGTGGAAAGGAAACGGCCGTGGCCTTAATTAAGGTTGTGAAAACGGGAAACCACGGAAAACCATCTTCAGGGCTGCCGACAGTGGGATTCGAACCCACTGTCTGCTGAATACTGGATACTGGCCGCTCTTAAGCGACTGCAGACAAGTTATTTGGTAGCATAATTTTTGGCTGGTCAAAGTTGCTGATCTGAAAAAAAGTTTTCATGGGAAAGTGACGAAGTTGGCTGGTAAAACTGATTTTTTTGTACCACGAACCTACTACACTGGCGTAGCAGGGGGAGAGGTGATACTCCCACGTGGTGCGTCCCAGGTGGCGGACAGGGGTCCTAACTGGCTTGCCGGCGGACTTGAGGGAAATAAAATACCTCTCGCGGACCAAACACACAATCCCCTGTGAGTGGAGGACACAGACAAAGAATACGCCCACGGTATCCCCTGCCTTTCATATGAGGCCACTAAAAGGGGCGACCAAGGGATGATTGTATTAGAACCATGAAACTACTTGTGATAAGTACCACCACGCGGGGAACACCATGGGTAGCTTTTACTTGCATGTAGTGCCACTATGTTAGGTACACATTAGGTTTGTGATTGGTAGCAACAGAGTGCATTGCCGGCTTTTATGTACCTGTGATTAGAACCGCTTTAGTGGCCGGTTTCTGGTACACCACAGTTACCTGTGAGTTACCTGAAAGCGCTTGTAACTTTAACTGTGCTGTTAACTTAAATGAGTTTCCAGAAACTTAAATCCAGATTTATAAGCCCTGGTAATAAACAGTACAGATATCGCCATGTTTAGTATCTCTCGTCCTCCAATAGATGTCTCTACGCAAATGTTTTTAGGGTCATTTTGGTAATATCTATTTACTTTTACTAGCAGAAGTTTTCTACAATGAAAAATGTTTGGCTAATATGTACACAGTCATCTCAATCAATCTGATTCAGCATGTAATAATCTCTCATAATATGAAAATATTTACGATCTAATGATGCAAAAATTAGGTATATATTATTTCTCCTTCTTTCTTATTCACAGTATGCAGACATTGTGGTCTTAAATTTCACCTTGATCGTTGTCGTCAGTACAATTATAAAAATACACCGCAGTTGCCAAACAGAACAATTTTCACTGATCCATACCACAACAAGCGTCAACGAAAATAATCACATAAATGAAAACGTGCCGCACACTTTGGAACCTATCATGCCGGCACTGAAGTTCTGCACTGATGGTGCGATATCCATCTGTTCTTGCTGCAACTGTTGCAGATTGTTTTGACACTGACCACACAACATGCATCGGCAAAAATACTCTCGTAACTGCTGACGTAAAGTCCACTTGAGAATTTCAATCGAACGTAGCGAGCTAACCCTGACTCAGGGTGTGAAGTATGTTGAAAGAGATTTTTATTTATTTTATTTAGCGTATGGCTAGAGATACAGCATCTATTGCTACAAGATCTACATTATATACATATGTCCAAATTGTTTATATAGTCTATAGCGTCTGGAGTTGCAAAAGCAAAGTCACTAGCACTGCCATTGTATTTTCTAGTCCTGCATTCTTTGATGATGTGCTTCACTGTCTGTTGTGTAGCGCCACAGTCACACTCAGGCATTAGGATTCTGTTCCACTTGTAGTGGAAGGCTGCACAGTTCCCGTGGTTTGTTCGGATCCTGTTCAGTGCGGACCATCTCTTTGAGGGAGGTTGAAACCAGGTGGCAGCGTCTTCTTCACAGAAGGCATTGTCGGGCAGTATTTTTCGTTGAGTCTCTTCTGCCATTCAGCAGAAGTTTGGTAGTTGTTGTTCCACAAGTTCATGGCATCTCTAGTTGGTGGTTTTCTCGAGCGCAGACGATTAATACTCGCATCGTCGATGTCATTATGTATCAGGAGTTCTGGGTTATTCATTATTTTACTGAATTCTCTTAGGAGAGCATCTTTACGTCTGAGATCTGGGGGAGGGATATGACTTAACACTGGTAGCCACTGCGTGGGAGTAGATTTGATTGTGCCAGTGATTAGACGCATTGTAGTGTTCAGCTGGGTATCTATGATGTTTGTGTGGGCACTATTCAGCCAAACAGCAGCACAGTATTCAGCAGTCGAGTACACCAACCCTAAAGCTGAACATCTCAGAGTTGCAGCTGTAGATCCGCAAGTTGTTCCACACACCTTATGAATTATATTGTTGCGAGTTCTTACTTTGGCAGAGACGTTCAGGAGATGTTGTTTATAAGACAGTGTTCTATCCAGTGTGATTCCTAGATATTTAGGGTACCTATTATGTCTCAATTTCTGGTTGTCCATGTACACATTTAACTCCCTGTTAGCCATTTTATTGTTTAGGTGGAAGCAACAAACTTCAGTTTTGCTGCTGTTTGGTTGGAGTCCCCAAATTTGAAAGTAGTGTGCCAGTGTCTTGAGGTCTTCAGTCAGGATCTCTTCTGTTTTCTCAACTGTTTTGTCCTTGATAGCAAGTGCCCAGTCATCTGCGTATCCGAATTTCCTTGAAAGTGTCTTCGGTATGTCTGCAATATATAAACTAAACAGCAAAGGAGCGAGAACTGACCCCTGTGGCAGACCGTTGTTCAGCGATCTTTGGCTGCTTACAGCTGTCCCATTGTACACTCGAAATTGTCTTTGACTCAACATGTTGTTCAGGAGTCGTACAGTTATCCTACATGGGACCACTTTCAGGAACTTGTAGAGTAATCCATCTTTCCAGACTGTATCATAGGCTGCAGTCAAGTCTATGAATACCACTGAGGTCTTGAGTTTTCTTTGGAAGCCTGCTTCTATGTAGGTTGTAAGAGACATAACTTGATCTGTTGTACTTCTCTGTGGTCTAAAGCCCGCCTGTTCCACTGGAATTTTCTTGAGTATTTCGGGACCAATTCTGTTGAGCAGAAGTCTTTCTAGTAGTTTATATGCAATGCTGAGCAAGGCAATAGGGTGGTAGCTCTCCAGTTCTTCACTTGGTTTACCTTTCTTAAGCAAGGCAATAATCTTTGTCTGAATAGTTTTGGTGTCTTGCCCCTTTCGAGGATATCAGTGTAGAATTTAGCCAGCCAGGCACGAGCCTTTTCTCTACAGTGAGTGAAGAACTCTGGGTGTATACCATCCTCACCAGGGGCTTTACCTGATTTAGTGTGTCTGATAGCTATGTTTATTTCTTCCACGCTAAATGGTTTGGAGTGTGCCACCGGGGAACTACTTTTCAGGAGTTTCAGTTCTTTCTGTAAGTTCTTGGTAAGTTTGTTTCTTTTGCTTTTGGAAGTCATGACCACATGAGAGGCGATCTTGTTTGGATTGATTTCTGACATCGTCTGTCCAGTTGCTTTTCCGTCTCCACGCTTCTTTAGGAGAGACCATGCTTCTCGACTCGATTTAGTAAAGTGTACAGAGCTAACTTTATCTTCCCATTTTTGCCTCCTGGCTGCATCTAGGCTGTGTAGAAGCTGGTCTGCAATTTCATGGTCACTGCTCTCAATAAATAAAGGTTTTTGCTTTCCTCGTTCCATCCAGGAATGTATTCCCTGCCAAACCCTCTAGGGATATGTTTCTTTGCTGCTGACACCACAGCTCCTACGAATCTTTCATAAGCGTCATGTGTAGGTGGTATCCGACCTACGCATTTATCAAGTTCTTCTGCGAAGCCTGGCCAATCAGCTTTATTGAAATTCCAGCGTGGTCGAGGGCTAGATGTGATCAGAGGGATTTGGATGCCAATTTTGTATAGTACAGGCCTGTGCTGGCTATGAGGGAAGTCGTGGAGCACTTCTCGAATAGTTGGTAGAGGTTTGTTTCCTTTGTCTCTGGACACAAAGCACAGATCAGGACAATACAGATAAGAAGGTAACCTAAACTACAGCTCTCTGCTAGATTTTTAGTTTATTGGGAGTCTATGAGACCTCACGTCACTGGTTAATGGATATAATAGCATTAAAAAAACATTGAAAAATCTATATTTATTATTTAGCAGGTTTATATAAAATGCATACCGATACCTAAGATATTTATTATTTAGTACAAATGTAAATATTAATGGTAAATACTCCATAATTTCAGATTGTGTTCACTAACTGTTGGTGGGACTCATGATTCAAAGCCTGACGAAAGAGATATTAACATTATAGCTACACTGAAAGATCAATTAGAGCCTGATGAAAATCCGTTTGATTCGAGTTCTATTTTATTTGACTATTCATTTCCCGTATTGGAAGACATATCTACAGTAGAGGCGTCATACTCCGAAGAGATTATAACCTAAACAACTGGGACAGATGACACCATACAAGTGGAATCATTGACTAAAGCCAGCGATAACATGGAAGTAATAAACGTACTAACCGAAATATTGAGTCCAGCACACCCAAGCACGTTAAAACTACAATGAATGACTGTAAATATATGATAACCAGTTTATTATCACTTTCTAATGTTTATGAAAGTAATATAAGACCTTGTACAAAACCGTATGGAGTGGCGCCTCATAGCGGTAATTGTTGGAATCAGTTCTAATATAGAGGTAACTACAGCACTAGTTGCAGTTACCAGTCGTGGAGATAATTGTGAAGAAGCCAATAACTGTTGTTTCGGAAACTCATTTTAAACGTATCACCAGGTTAAGTCACTGATAACTACACATCTGTAGATAACTGTCATTCCAGAAACCGGCCATCGGAGCGACACCATGGTTCTGGCTTGCCTATGTGAGTCCCTGTGGTTAGTACACGTATGTGATAACACCATAGGTTTGCATTGCCTGTAAATGGTGCCACAATGTGTGAAACACCATAGGTCTGTATTACATGTGCGAATTTCATTACCTGTGAGTAGTACCATAATGTGTGGAATACAGTGAGTCTACGCTACTTTTGATTAGTACTGCAACATGACAAATACCATGGTTCCACATTCCTAGTGATAAGTACCATTATGAGGGGCCGATGACTTGGATTTTGGACTGCTTTAGACTACAAGCATCATTGATTCCGTATTATGCTATAGAAGCAGTCCCTTGGTCAGTAATACTATTGTTTTACGTCAGCCTCTGTAAATGTGAGACTTTGCGGGTCCGATCCACTGATTGTTTTAAATTCGTATCCATCCATTCATTCTTCGTCCTCACATTTTGAATTCTGGTCAGTGAAGGATTTTGGACTTTTAATTTGTCATTCCATCTCATTTCGTACCATCAGGGGCCGATGACCTAGATGTTAGTCCCCTTTAAACAACAAACATCATCATCATCATCATCAAAACAGAATTTTGAAGTGTCAGGTTTTTTAACCATGTAATTTACATTGATGAGCAGTTTAATTAGAGATACCTAGCTAGTTGCATGTAGCACCCCCTTTTCAGAGTGATATTTCTTTTAAGAGGAAGTACAACTGGGTAACCATCCTGCTATTAGCTTTACGTCACGCCGACACAGATAGGTCTTATGGTGACGATGGGTTAGGAAAGGCCTAGGAGTGGGAAAGAAGCGGGCGTGGCCTTAATTAAGGTACAGCCCCAGCATTTGCCTGGTGTGAAAATGGGAAACCACGGAAAACCACCTTCAGGGCTGCTGACAGTGGGGCTCAAACCCACTATCTCCCTATTACTGGATACTGGCCGCACTTAAGCGACTGCAGCTATCAAGCTTGTTAAAACCCCCTTTACCCTGATGATGATGATGATGATGATGGCAGTACGGCATTACAATGACTCCACAAGGTACTAGAAGTGTGGGAAGTCATACTGTTGCATGGCCACTGCACAGGCTTCTATAATGCGTAGAGATTGTTTGGAACAGGGTTAATGGCACGCACATCTCTCTTGAAAGCATCCTAGATGTGCTCAATAGGATTGAGGTTGGATGACCTTAGTGACCACGCAAGCATCTTCATGCCCATGGAGTGCTCATCGAACCAGTTAGCCGTAATTCGGGAGCAGCTGGATGTTGCATAGCCTTTATTGTATTTACAGGTCTCCTGTACTGTGCTGGAGGTGAACAAATGGATGCATATGATCTGATATTAGGTTCCTGTATCGTTTGTGGGTGAGGGGTGTTATCAGATACACCAGGGGTATCATTTCATCCCAAGTGAATTGTCCCCATACGATGATACAACCACCTCCAACCTGAACTGTACCCTGCTGACTAGATGAATCCATTGTCTAGAGTGTTTGGAGATGCTCTTGTACCCTGCCATCGGCATGCTCAAACTAGTACCAGTACTCATTTGTCTAGGCGATCTTTTTCCTTAGGCCCCTTTAAACAACAATCATCATCATCATCATCATCATCATCATCATCATCATCGATCTTTCTCTATGCTTTGAGAGTTCAATGGTGGTGTTCCTGTGCCAATGTCATTCTTTGTGCCTTGTGACGTGTGGTGAGCAGTGGTACCCAAGTGGGACAGTGGCTTCTATACTTCACTGCGTGGTGGTCTTGGATGATATAGCTGCTCACAGTGCGTTGTTATCCAGCATTGAATTAATGAGTAATCTATTACATTATGACCCATTTATCTGCTCTTACCGTCTAAGTCAGTCAATGGTGCTGTTATAAACACTTTGACCGGGCGGGTTGGTCATGCAGTTAGGGGTGCACAGTTGTGAGTTTGCATCCGGGAGATAGTGGATTCGAACCCCACTGTTGGCAGCCCTGGAGATTGTTTTCCATGGTTTCCCATTTTCACACCAGGGAAATGCTGAGGCTGTACCTTAAGGCAACGGCCGCTTCCTTTCTATGATTAGCCCTATCCTATCCCATCATTGCCATAAGACCTATCGGTGTTGGTGCGACGTAAAGCAAATTGTAAACAATACATACTTTGTCCTTCACACCAGTTAATCCTGGAAGTGATGGTTTTGCCTGAATCTACGTATTCTGGACACAGTGATCCATAGAAATCCCCCACGACGTCAGAGATGGAATAGCCCACTTGTATGGCACAGACAACCTGGCTGCAATCAAATATGTCAAAATTTCATTTCATCTCTTACACGTCCTGTGCTCACCTGCTACTCACACGGCCAATATGAGGTCTGATGACATTGCATTCATGTACCATGCTAAACTACAGTATTACCGGGCGAGTTGGCCGTGCGCGTAGAGGCGCTCGGCTGTGAGCTTGCATCCGGGAGATAGTAGGTTCGAATCCCACTATCGGCAGCCCTGAAAATGGTTTTCCGTGGTTTCCCATTTTCACACCAGGCAAATGCTGGGGCTGTACCTTAATTAAGGCCACGGCCGCTTCCTTCCAACTCCTAGGCCTTTCCTATCCCATCGTCGCCATAAGACCTATCTGTGTCGGTGCGACGTAAAGCCCCTAGCAAAAAAAAAAAAAACTACAGTATTACATTCGCCAGCCTCACCACAGCGCCTTTTTCCAAAAATGGCAGCTATCTCTAATTCATTTGTTGATCAGTAGGACTTGGATTTATATGACCTAGAAACTCTTGAAATATGCATTTATGCTCTAAAAGTACCAAAATATGACCTAAAACCCTGAAAACATTACCTAAAAATAAAACAACACAGTTTTTAAGTTCTTCCTCCGGGTTGAACCATGTTTTTGTTTTCTGTATATATTCCTTACCATCTGCCAATGTTTGGAATACATTGCATTATTCTTTGTCAAGGCGATTGAAATACCATACTTGATCCGAGGTAATGAGTCTCCCAGGAGGCAGTCAAAGTACGAGAGTAGTACTGACCTTGGCCTTAAATATCCTTCTCTCTCTTTCTCCGACTGACGTAAGCCTCTTAGCGGTCTTGTGAGAATTCGAGAACGTTGTGTGTCACAGCCTGGTAGTGGGAATTGCCAGTGCTATTACATAACTTGAGGTTCATCCTGTGTGTTTATGTTGTGGACTACATCTTTTAATCTATGTATGATAGGTACCCTATCCAAGAATTGCTGATTTCATGTCCTCCTCCTGAATTCATATTGTTCGGATGTTTCTTAATTTGTATAGCCTCCCGGATTTTCTTTTCAAGGTTCTAGGGAATAGATGTTTAGATCTTGGTCCTGTCAAATGATATTTTGTGTCTTGTTTCGTAGGAATGCTTGGCTACAGCTGAAATATGTGTCTTGGTCCTTGGTATGCCGGATTCGTTCTTTAAGTCAGGTAGAGATCAGACGTTTTTTTTCCCCCAACGTAACACATCCTGCAGCTGCATTCAATGTGGTAGACTTCAGAAGCCTATAATTATATTATGTCTTTTACTGGTGGTAGTTCAGTTAATGATGGAAGGAAATAGGTCAGAAGGAAGAGTTTAACACTAAAGTGGAGGAAGAGGTCAGAAGGAAGAGTTTAACACTAAAGTGGAGGAAGCTGTAATATCTAACAAGACTGTAATTATAGGAGACTTACTTCAATGCTAGAGTTGGGAATGATAGAGGAGGATATGAAACATTTTTAGGAAGCCACAGAGAAGATCTCAGAAATGATGAAGGGGATATGTTATTAGGCATGTGTCTGAGAAATAAATGGATCATTGGTAATGGATGGTATAAGAAAAGAGGGAGTCACAAGTTTTACCAGATATAGTAGGAACTTGCAAAAGAAATCTATAATGGTAATTGATTATATAATAATAACAGAAGAAATCAGAAGATGCTTGACAGATGTGAAAGCGATACCAAGCATTAATCTTGACGGTAACCACAGACTATTGGTGGGGACATTGTTGAAATTCAGAAGGGGTAAATATGGGGGAAAAGACAGGCAAAAATCAAATGCTGGAAACTAAAAGATAGAGAAATCCAAGAGATATACAGGGAAAAAATTATAACTCAACTTCCCAAAGATGAGAGGAAGAATGTTGAGGAAGAATGGAAAAGATTCAAACAGGCTTTAGTCAAAGCAGCAGAAGAAACCTGTGGAAGGACATCAACTAAAGTCAGACACAAAGAATCTCCATGGTGGAATGAGAGAATTGCAGATGCAATCAAGAAGAATAATGCGTGGAGAGAGCGGTTCAGAAACAGAACGGAACATAATAGAGACAAATTGAATCGACTAAGCAGAACAGCAAGGAAAATTATAGCATTGGCTGAAAAGATGTCCTGGGAAAAAATTACAAAGGGGATAGAAGAGAATTATAAGAATGACAAGAAAATATTACACTGCATATCAGGTAACAGAAGAAAGCAAAAAGAAAATACATCAAAAGTCGTCAACAAAAATGGAAAACCTGTGTGGGAAGAAAAAGAAGTTTGAAAGTATGGAAAAAAATACTTCCAAAATCTATATGTAGGACTAAATGAAACAAATGAACCCAAGGAAATAGATGAAGATAAAATAAATATCGCCATTACAGTGGGAGGGACGAATAAACTATCAGATGAAATAGGAAGAGAAGATCTACAAATGTCGGATGTAGAAAAAGCTGTATTAGAAACGAAAAATGGCAAAGCTCCTGGAATAGTGTGCCCATTTTTGAACAGCAGTGAACAGAAATCAGTGAAGCAACAGAAGTCCTTATTATGTAATGTTATGTAAATTTTGTATGGTCATCATTTTGGGTAAACAAAAACATTTAAAGAACTGAAGTGTTTATGCAAAGCAAATTATTGTATGTAGTTTTCTTATTGAAAACTTATGACATATTTAGGCCGTTGAAGAAATGGACTATGAAGAAGATTTATGTTCAAAGAGATCTAGGTATTTACATTTCCTGTTTTAAATTGATTTATTCTGTAAATGATATAAAGGGATGTGGATTGTTATACATGACTTGTTAGGCAGGGTGTGCCACGTGTAAGTGGTCCTTTCCTGTCGTTTTGTAATATCCGCTAAGATGCGGATTCATCAGAAAGGATTACTCTAGAAGAATATTGTTATTGGCCAAAATACAAATGTTTTTTTATTGGCCAGTATATTAGGATTTTTAATTGGTGAATGTGGCAAACTGGAGTGTTGCTATTGGTTATTTGTAATCGCTCGATTTCCTGTTTGCGGCTCCTTGCGTGTGCGAGTTAATTTGTCCGCGTCTTTGAATTTGGATCACTACAGCGGGCGGACGCGTTTTGTGTCCGTCCCGCAATGGGTCTTCAGCCGGCAAAGGTAAGCACTATGTTATTGCCTTATGTTATTTAATTGCATTCTTGTGTTTCGGACCTTTCCCACTTAATGTAACTTCAGTAATTATGTAGAATTTCATCTTGTGTGCCTGAGTAGTTTCCTCCTAGTTTTCCACATTTTCCAAAATAGAGCATTTATATGACTTAGCGATTATGCTAGTCTGCAACGTGTTGTTTTCAGAGGCAGACCTTCTTTTCTAACTCTAGTTGTAATTGTAAGTAACTGTAACACTTTCTTGAATAGTGTAATTAATTTTGTTTCGTTCGAGGTTGCCTCCTTTCATTCCGTAAATTTAACTTTAATGTGAACCTCTATGCCAAAGTTTGTTCGTGACCGAAGGGCTTAATTGTTTCCCTTACACTCTTTTATTTGTGTCTCAAGTATCAGTTAATCCGCAGTTCATTTATGTGTTCATTTATAATTTATGTTCATTTTCTCAATAATTATTTGTCTGTTGGGTGTATTATTATAAATCTTTTCTCCCCCGTAACGTCATACATTCCCATGGACCTCATAGGGCTTCCAGCACCTTCCACTCTCCTCTGTTAGTTGTCATTTTTAGGCCTGTACATGTTTCATTGTATTTGATTTAATTTTGAGTACCGGTATTGATAGTTATCCGTCACGTTTCCATGCTCTGATGTGAATTCATCCCCACTGCATCATTTTACTATTTCCTTATTCATATTATTAAGTGTCTATTATTTACTATTTCTTTATTCACATTTTGTCAACTTTTATTATTATTTTTATTATTATTATTTTTGCATTATTATTATTATTATTATTATTATTATTATTATATTTATTATTTATTTGTATATGCACTCTAATCTACGGTTACGAATAGATGACATCACAGTGGAAATGATTAAAGCTGCAGGACCTATTGGAATGCAGTGGCTGTATAGAATAATGAAGATAGTATGGACTGACGGAGAGATTCATGATGATTGGACAAGGGCAATTACTGTACCTATTTTTAAGAAAGGTAATACGGCACTTTGTGAGAACTGCAGAGGAATAGCATTACTGTGTCATTGCATGAAGATTTATGAAAAAATAATCTTACAAAAGATCAAGGACAAGATAGATTCACAATTAAGAAATGAACAACAAGGATTTAGACCTAGAAGATCAACTATTGATGCCATATTTACAGGTAAACAAGTAATAGAAAAGAAATGGGAATTTCGAAGAAACGAAATCGCAGTTGCATACATAGATATACAAAAGCCTTATGACACGGTTAGAAGAGATATGGCAAGGGCTGAATAGAATGGAATTGTCAAGAGAAATGCAATTCAGAATTAGAAACATGTGTAACAAATGTCTGAGCCATGTTATAATAGATGGCTAAAAATCAGAATGGTTTAGAACAGACAGAGGCGTTCGACAAGGAAGTGTACTATCACCAGTGCTCTTTAACATAGTGATGGACAACAATATGAGAAAAGTTCGCCAAGGGTCAACAGCAAATGATAGGAAAGTCATAGCATATGCAGATGATGTAATGATATGGGAAGAAAATGAACAAAAATTGGAAGAACAACTAAATACCTGGCAGAGGGCAATTGGAGAAGCAGGCAGAGAAAACAAAAATTGAACGATGTTAGGAGTAATGGAAAAATTCATACGGAAGTAGATGCTTTTAAATACATAGGAAGTAAGCTAACTGGGTAGGGAAACATCAAGGAAGAAATTTCGGAGAGGATAGGAAATTGCTCAAAATGTTATTACTGTGTATCAGACATAATTAGAAATTGGAAAGTATCTACCAAAACAAAAATCATTATATATAAATCATATTATTTGCCAGTATTGATCTATGGAGCAGAATGTTGGACTTGGACAAAATAAGATCTGAGTAGATGGTCTGTTTAGCTCTCTGAGGAAAGCCACATTTGCTGGTTTGGGCATATGTTACTGCAAAGGAGTGTACATTGGAAGTCACTGGAAAGAAGCCCAAGGAACGATGAAGACAGCGATAGGTCGGTACAGTGCACAGCGACCTGAAGGATGTAAATCTCCTTTTTTTTTTTTGAAAGATGGCGACTGCGGTGTGTGTGAGTCTGTGGTATCTGTAGTGGCAAATGCAGAAGAGTAGTTAAAAATGGGATTCTGTGTCGTAATTGTGATGAATGGTACCATTTTCATTGTGCACATATTGTAAATAGGACCGATATTGAAGAAAGTGTGTGGCTGTGCCCCGAGTGTAAACAAACTGAGAGTGAGGCAGAACAACAAGAAAGAGAGACTAATGAAACTATACTTAAGATTTTAGGAGTGCTACAAGAAGACGTATGTGCACTGAAACTTGAAAATGAAAGCTTAACACGTTGACGACGGCGTATTGTTTTCGGGGTTTATTCATTAGGAACGAAGTGAAAAATCAGAGATACTTGAACTCTAATGGATATATTACATACTATTACACATCTTAAATAGAGCCTATAGGCATTAGGGTACACTGTGTGCACTGTGTGCCGAGACCGCCCGGCGGGTCTCATCGTCCACAAGTAACGCACAAGGTTCACGCTCACTCTGTGACCCGCCGGAGACCTCACTGAAATTGGCGGTCTTTATGCAGCATTGTTTGTTTTGATCGAACGTAGTGTTGTGAAGCAACATGTTAAGTGTGTGTCTATTCTTATATTTGTACATATTTTCTTCATATAAAATGATTTGAATAATGGAACAAGCATATTGAAAAATTTCTTAATTATCCTAGCTCCTATGTACGCCCTGCATGTCCCACTGTATACAAAGTTAGTTTGCCTTATGTAGAGAAGAAACAGAAAGGAAAAAAGCATAATCTGTGAACGGCGCGCGATACAGCTCCAGTGTATATAATGTGTCACGAGACAGCCAGCGAATCTCACCGTCCAGAAGTAAAGAGTTGGCGTGACCCGCCGGCGGGTCTCATAGTCGCCAAATTGTTAAATGGCAGAATAAAGAAACTGGAAGAAAAGAATACCTTGGAGAAGAAAGATCACCGTGCATGGAAGTGGCGCGTAGCCATTTTAGGCCTAATGTTAAACATATGGGAGAAACTACATACAACTTAAAACCAGGAAAAAACTCTTTCCAGTGCCAAAATAGATTTCAGTCATTGCAACAAGTTCCAGAAGAAGACACATCAAGTTTTCCGAATAATTTTAAATCCAGTAGAGGTAACCTACAGAAGAAGAAAACCAACCGAAAGTCAAGATTGCCAAAAACTCATCTCTATGCAGACAGTCAAGGGCGGGGTATGGCAGGAGGCATCAAGGATGATTTGCAGAATCCAGAAAGTGAGGTTTTAGGACTAATAAAACCAGGTGCCAAAACTTTCACGTTGTGATCCTGTGTTAGAGGAGGACAGTTATGTGGTGATTGTGAGTGGTACAAATGACATTGCTGCAAATGAAGTTGAGGAACTAATTACGACCCTCAGAGGTAAGTTTTCCAAACTATCTGATTAAAAATTAATTGTAGTTAGTGTGCCACCCAGGTATGACCTTTTAGAGGACTCGTGTGTGAACAAAGCTGTACATGATGTAAATATAAAAATCAAGAGATAATGTAAGGGTTTTAGAAATGTCTATGTAGTAGATACTTTAGGTCTTGGCAAGCAAATGTTCACTACGCATGGGTTACATCGGAATGGTAATGGAAAAGCAACCCTCTGTAGACAAATTGCTACAATTATTAACAGAGATTTGCAAACTAATCTGCACTTCAGAAAACCCATACCACTAAACTGGCACGTACAGGGAAACTTGCCAGAAAACCCAGATCCTTAAATTAAGATCTATGTACAAGGATCAGGGTTCCAGGGAAGTTCCAGTCAAATGTTACCCAATTGCAACAGTCAAGTTTTAGGGAGGAAAGGGGTCTGAGATTGCTCTTGGTAAACTGTCAGAGTGTAGTAAATAAACAACTAAAATTCGGTACATTGATGGAATCTTATGAGACTAATGTGGTGTTAGGAGTAGAATCGTGGTTGAGAGAAGGGGTGGGTAATAGAGAAGTATTTCCAGAAGGGTATACAGTCTATTGTAGAGACCGAGGAGATAAAATGGGAGGGGGGGGTGTTTATTATGGTGAAGAAAACTTATTGTTCACATGAATGGTTTACCGATGAAAGGGATGTAATATTAGGGATAAAATTAGTTTGTGATAATTTGAAGGAGGTGGGAATTATGGGAACATATAGGCCTGGAAGAGAGGAAAGAGACATGGAAATATTTGAGAAAATAATAGATTATACTCATAGAAACAATAACAATGATATGGTAATAATTGGGCGAGATCTAAACTTGCCTGAAGTTGAATGGAATGGCGCTGCAAGTGAAGCCCATGAACAGAAACTGGCAAATACGTTAAGTTGGGAGGGAGGATTTACACAAGTAGTACAAGAACCAACTCGTCTCAATAACTTGCTAGATGTATTCTTGGTTAAACCCTGGGAAATTGTTAATAAAACTGAGGTAATTGAAGGAATATGTGACCATAAGACCGTAATAATGGGTGTAGGACTCACACCAAAAATGCTTAATAAGAGGGTCACACAAGACAAGAAATTATACAGAAAAACTAAAGTTGATGAATTTGGGACTTACCTTAAATCACAATTCAGTTGTTGATAAGTGAAGGGAGTAATGTGGATACACTTTGGGCTAAATTTAAAGGAATCATTTGGGAAGGAGAGAAGAAATTAGTACCTGTTAAGAAGGGTAAAATGACCTCAGACCTGTTTATTATACAACGGAAATAAGAAAATTAAAAAGAAAATGTAGATAAAACAGAAAAATCAAAGAGGGTAGGGAGAGTAGAGAAACTAGAAAACAGCTAATGAGGAAACTGAACAGAGTGAAAAAGGAAGCAAAAGAGAAATATATGAATGGCATACTTCAAGAGGGTAATGACCACAAAGGGAAATGGAAAAAGCTCTATTCATATATCAGGAATCAAAAAGGAAAAGGAATCCACATTCCTACAATGGTGGGAGAAGGGGGTGAACACTATTTAAGAGATACTGAAAAAGCAAACATATTTAGTAGGGAATTCAGATTCAGTAGATGACTGTCAGGAGTTGAAACCGAAACAGAAGATGGAGAGGGAGAGATATACAGAGAAACAAGAAGCTTCTCATTCACAAATGAAGATATTTTCAGAGAAATCCAACTGCTTCAGCAAGGAAAAGCAGCAGGAAGTGATCATATTACTGGGGAGGTGTTACAGACAATGGGGTGGTACATAGTGCCTTATTTAAAATTTCTCTTTGACTATGTCATAAATAATAATGTAATACCAAAGAAATGGAAGGAATCTATAATAATACCAATTTAGAAAGGAAAGGGTGATAAAAGGAAACCAGAGAACTTCAGACCAATCAGCCTGACCAGTATAGTTTGTAAAATACTGGAGAGTTTAATATCAAAGTACATCAGAGGGATATGTTATGATAAAAATTGGTTCATGAGGAGCCAGTATGGATTTAGAAAGAAATTTTCTTGTGAGGCACAACTGGTGGGATTTCAGCCGGACATATCAGATCAGTTGGATTCAGGAGGCCAGTTAGATTGCGTAGCCATAGATCTTTCCAAAGCCTTTGATGGAGTGGAACATGGAATATTATTAAAGAAATTGGAGGGAATAGGATTGGACGTAAGGGTTACACGTTGGATAAAAACATTTCTAAATTCAAGGGTTCAGAAAGTCAAAGTAGGAAATAATATAACACAGGAAGAGAAAGTTTGGAAGGGAATTGCACAGGATAGTATAATCGGTCTGTTACTTTTCTTAATATACGCAAATGATTTAGGGAACAATATAACATCAGAAATAAGATGTATGTAGATGACATAATTGTTTATAGGGAAATAAATAACATTGAGGATTGTTCAGAATTACAAAGGGACCTTGAGAGTATCCAACAATGGGTTGAAGAAAATAATATGGAGGTTAATGAAGGCAAATCAACTGTTACAACATTTACAAACAGGAGCTTTAAAACTGAATTTGAATATACATTGGATGAGGTAGTTATCCCAAAAGATGGCAAGTGCAAATAAAATACTTATGTGTGAGATTTGAAAGTAATTTGCACGGGAAGGGTCATGTTGATGACATTGTTGGGAAAGCATACAGATCGTTACATGTCATAATGAGGCTACTTAAAGGATGCAACAAAGAATTAAAAGAAAAAAGTTACTTAAGTATGGTTTGTCCATTATTGGAATATGCAAACACAGTTTGGGATCCTCATCAAGAATACCTAATAAAAGAAATAGATAGTGTGCAAAGGAAAGCAGCAAGATTTTTAACAGGGGATTTCAGGAGAAAAAGTAGTGTATCAGAAATGTTAGAGGAACTTGGGTGGAAAACTTTAAGTAAGAGAAGGGAGAAAACTAGACTTACAGGATTATATAGAGCCTACACAGGAGAAGCATGGGGAGAAATCCGTGAGAGGCTTCAGTTGGAAAATAATTATATCGGCAGAACTGACCACAAGTATAAAATCAGAAGGAATTTTAGCAGAAGCGATTGGGGTAAATTTTTATTCATTGGGAAAGGTTTGAAGGAGTGGAACAGGTTACCAGGAGTAGTGTTTGATTCTTTTCCAAAATCTGTACAGATATTCAAGAAGAGAATAAACAGCAACAGAGAAAATAAATGAAATGTTAGAGGGCATATGACCAGTGCAGGTTATTGTAAATAAAAAATGTGTGTGAATAAATTAATTCCATCCCCTGTTCTTTGGAGTTTGGACAGCCGAAGTAAGGGACTGCCTGTAGGGGTGAAGTACAGTGGGGACTTCAAGGGCCCGCCGCTATGGTAGCTGTGGAGGCTCTTCAGGAACTCTGAAAAGTGGTGGCAAAAGGGGCTCTTGTTAAGACGCAGCAGGTCGTTTTGCTACTTAGGTTCCACAATGGGTAGAAAATAAATAAGTAAATAAATGCAATGTAAATTTTAATCTTATACCAGTTGTATAGTATTATCTGAAGTAATTCCACATACTGTATATGAGTTGACTACATTTGTAGGTACAGGAGATATTATAAGTAGAATTTGGTAAACAGTATAAATTTATTAAGGATGAGCATTGTGTTTTATAGAAAAAATTGTTAGTGTAAATTGTATAATATTGTATTCTAGGAAAATTTTCTTCTTTTGTTAATTTAAAATTGAGTGCTTGACAATGTATTTTAGTGCACCATTTGCCACTGAGGTGGACACCTCATTTGCAAATAAAGAGATTTTGATTTGATTTGAAGTGACAGAGATGAGCTTTCTGCGAGGGATCTTGAGTAAAACAAGGAGGGACATGATAAGAAATGAAACCATATAAAACACACTACAGATCAACTCTCAAAAATAAATTGTGGAGAGAAATATGCTGAAATAGTTCGGCCACGTCAGAAGAATGGGACAAAAAAGATTACCAAGAAGAGCTCTGGAATGTACAAAATCTGGAAGAAGACCAATTGGAAGACCACAAACAAGATGGAGGAATCAGGTTGAGGATGACGTAAATCGGAGAGGACTGCAGTGGCAGACAATGATGAACGATCAAATGTGGGAAAAAAGAGAAAATTGGAAGAAGCTCTGTGAACGACCTGCATAAGCAGAAATATATCAGGAAGAAGAAGACTGGTGGTAAATGACAGATTAACTTCTGGTATGATTTATAGATGGTCTTTGTCATATTTGTCTATTTCCTTACATTAGAAACACCACAGACAGGATCAGCAAGATACTAGACTAGATATTTCAGCTCTAGCCAAGAATTCCTATGAAACAAGGCACGAAATATCATTTGATAGGACCAAGATTTTAGCAGCTATCCCGTAGAATCTCGAAAGGAAAATCAGTCAGGCTATCGAAATTAAGAAACACCTGAAAGAGGATATAAAATCATAATACATAGATTAAGAGATGCAGACTATAACGTATACACGTAGGACGATCCTCAAGTTGCGTAATAGCACTGGCAATTTTCACCACCTGGCTGTGACACGATGTTCCAGTTTTCTCACAAGACCACTAGGGGGCTTACCTCCCCAGAGAAGAATATTTAAGGCGAAGGTCAGTACTACTCGTAGTTTGCCTTCTGGCATACTAAGTACCTCGGATTGAGTAGGGGTATTTCAGGCACCTTGACAAAGAATACTGCAATGTATTCGAAACATCAGCAAACTGTATGGAATGTACAAAAAAGAGCAAAATGGTTCAACCCAGAAGAAGAACTAAATGTATTTACTTTTAACAGTTAGTTACAGATGAAATAATTCATGCCTCTCTTAGCCTTCATTTTCAGTTGAGTCGCACTGGATGATGACATGCAATTTCAGGTGGTCAAACTTCAAGGATCTTTGGTTGTCATCAGGAAGAGCCTTGTATGTGGAGAGACTTCTTTGTACATTTCACGATGTAATGGGGATCATACCTGAAAAAAAGGAAATTGTTAACGGAAAGTTCAGGTTCATTTTCGTTGAATTTTGCTTCTTTTCTACAAAGAATGTCAGCAAGTTTACACAATGTTGTACATCCAGGATTTTGTTCAAGCACACTTTGTAATTGTACCCTGACCTTGTCAGCTATTTCACCCCATGCTTTCGAGAACTCGCTCTCGGTTCCTTTAACAGTGCTTAGTGCATCACACAATCGTATGCCCACAGTTTCAAGGGGAGTGATGGATTTTGATATCACAGAGAAATCTGAAGTTATGTAGGCCAAGTTTCATGGCATGATGGATGAAAACAACTCTCGTACATTTTTGATTGCAGATGAATCACTTCTGTCAGTCATTGAAGATCGTCTCAGTGTCACTGTAGTTTGTGCAATAGTAGTTTGTTTACAGCATCAAGCCAATTCTGCCAATGTGTTCTAAATGGTTGAGTGGTTAAGGATAGTGATGGTGCCTCTTCTTTTAACTTCTGAACTGGAAGCGGAGCCTTAACAAAGGTTTTATTGACGTTAGCAATGAGTTTTTCCATTTCAGGGTAGTTTTCTCAAACCACTTCAGCCACTCTATGTATGACTTGCACAAGACATGTTACATGCACCATTTTTGGATACAGAATTTGAAGACCTTCTGCTGCTTTCACCTTATCCAACACCTCACACGTCAACAGAAATTTTCCTCCAGGCTGGTCAAGTTTAAGGGTGCCTGGAATAACATTTGCCACATATCTACCATCTACATCGTTCGTTTCATCTAGGGGCACCCATATGGGTAGATGGTAGATATGTGGCAAACTGCCCTCACTTGTTCTTATTTTGTTCATTGTATCATCGTAACAGGAAGTCGGATAATTTTTTCTTAATGTGAACTCAGAGGGAATGGGATAAGTCGTGTACTTCTCCATGAATGTTCGGAAGCTAGGTACCTCTACTTTATATAAAGGAATGTTTATTGAAACCATCATTTTACAAGGATCCTTTAGAAAAATGAGAAGATGCACTGCCCAATGCAGATGAGCCTGTTTTCCACTGCTAATGCTCTGTTTACACTGGTTTTGTGTTTAGCCGTACTGCAATGTTGTTGCATTGTAAAATGTTTCTCAGACTTAATTTTCACCAAAATTTTTAACAAAACATCACATCCTCACTCTATCAGAGCACCTTGAAACTACAGTACACTGATCTACTCATTAGCGAATACAAAAAGGTACCGTGGAGGGCATATGTGTTTTGTGGTTGAAATTCCTTTCTTTCACTCTGCAGAACAAGAAAACTGAATGTTGTCTGTTGGGAAGGGGAGAGAGAGAGAGAGAGAGAGAGAGAGAGAGAGAGAGAAGTAGCTATTTGTTTCTTCCTTGTGCACAATGAATCATACTTTTGGCATCTCAAACCGGCTTGTGCTTTTCCACGTATATCTATAGAACCTTTCACTCACAAGCTATGACTGCACATTCCTTGTCACAAGGATTATGAATTGTTGTATAGAACAATACACGGTGAAATGTTAAATACTACAGAATTATGACTGAAAGTATGCTCTATTTCAATAATTTGGCCAAAATATGACCTAACGAAAAAATATGGCTAAATATGCACCTCTATGACCAATAAAAATGGGTTTTTCATGCTCACAAATATTGGAAATGTGCTAAAATTAACTTAATCATGGAAAATGAAGTTGGGATAAAAATGACTTAAAAATCCAAGCCTTATTCATCGGTGTATGTAGGAGTTTTTGTAAGATTATAATTAAACATATTTCATTATTGTGCTGCCCCGCTAAATTGTTGATGATTTTAATTTGTTCCTGGATTTCTTGTTTTCCCATATAATTTTTTTTTTTCATGGTCCCTCCAAAAGCAGTGAATCGAGGTTCCACTGTATATTGAAACGTATATTTTGTACACCTTTATTAAAGATTATATAGATATATGAAAGAGAGAGAGAGAGAGAGTGTGTGTGATGATTGCAATAACATAAACAGAATATTCTCTTCTCTAAAGTTAGGATATTCCACAATTTAAAGCACGTAAGTGTTGGGCCTATATGATATTATGGTACTCCTGCCCTTTTTTGTGCCTGTTCCTGTCTCTTTCTTATATTGATGCATATTGAGTCATTAAGTTGAAAAGGTTTAGAAACATTTTAAGAACTAGAGCTTTGAGTTACTGAACCCATTTGGTAACATGTATGTTTTAGTTTTTTGGCATTACGTGAGGGAGCACTTGACGAGGCACGAGTATGAGCGCTATTTAGTCCTGAAACAGGTATGGACTGATGTCGGCCGTGGACGTGCTTGGCTTCGCTCATCACTCAACGAGTGTTCTCTTGAGAGATACTTTCACTGCTTACTGGGCAGCTTATCTCATCTGATGGTATTCTATGAAGACTGGGCTTTTTTACTTGACCAGGAGAGAAGCAGTATGTTACCTACAATGGCTGCAGGTGAGTGGGTGACTGAACTACCATACTGTTAGAAGTAACTCACTTTTTTTTATGTTTCAATGAAAAACCTAACCATGTATGGAACACTACCATTGTCTTTCCCTCAATATACAGTAAAACCTCGATTATCCGTCCCTCGATTAATCGTTCTGTAGATTATCTGTCGCAAAAAAAAAAACCTTGATTTAAAAAAAAGCAATGTACAGTCGCTCCAAAACTGAATGAGCATACTCTTGATATCAATAATAATAATAATAATAATAATAATAATAATAGTAATAATAATAATAATAATGTTATTGGTATTACGTCCCACTTACCACTTTGACAGTTTTCGGAGACGCCGAGGTGCCAAAATTTTGTATCGCAGGAGTTCATTTACATGCCAGTAAATCTACAGACACGAGGCTGACATATTTGAGCACCTTCAAATACCATCGCGCATACCTGCCAACCCTTCCGATTTACCCGGAAACTTTCCGGTTTTTAACTCTTCTTCCGATTTTCCGATTTATTTTTACTTCTTCCTATTTTTGAACAATATAACTTCTAGTACGGCCAGTGCTCTTCCCCTAGAGTAAATTCTTATGTGCTCGTGTAATTTACGAAACCTCAGTTTCAAGCATATTTATTTGATGCAGACCACTATCTGATCTGTAGTGAACTAAGTATCCCTAGGCCTAGGGTAGAGAAAGTGAAATCTGTCTGCAAACGAATAAGGGTAGAAAATCTCCAGGACGAGGAAATGAGTCAAAAGTTCATGGATATGATTACTGAGAATTTTCGAACAGTAGACAGTAAGCAGGTTCAGAATATAGAAAGTGAATGGGTGGCATACAGGGATGCTGTAGTAGAAACAGCAAGGGAATGCCTAGGAACAACTGTGTCTAAAGATGGGAAAAGGCGAACATCTTGGTGGAATGATGAAGTGAGAGCAACCTATAAACGTAAAAAGAAGGCTTATCAGAAATGGCTCCAAACAAGGGCCAAGGCAGACAGGGATTTGTATGTAGATGAAAGAAACAGAGCAAAACAAATAGTTGTTGAATCCAAAAAGAAGTCATGGGAAGATTTTGGTAATAACCTGGAAAGGCTGGCTCAAGCAGCAGGAAACCTTTCTGGACAGTAATAAAGAATCTTAGGAAGGGAAGGAAAAAGGAAATGAACAGTATTTTGAGTAATTCAGGTGAACTCATAATAGATCCTAGGGAATCACTGGAGAGGTGGAGGGAATATTTTGAACATCATCTTAATGTAAAAGGAAATTATCCTGGTGGTGTTGCAAACAGCCAAGCTCATGGGGAGGAGGAAAATGATGTTGGTGAAATTATGCTTGAGGAAGTGGAAAGGATGGTAAAAAAGCTCCATTGTCATAAGGCAGCAGGAATAGATGAAATTAGACCTGAAATGGTGAAGTATAGTGGGAAGGCAGGGATGAAATGGCTTCATAGAGTAGTAAAATTAGCATGGAGTGTTGGTAAGGTACCTTCAGATTGGACAAAAACAGTAACTGCACCTATTTATAAGCAGGGGAACAGGAAGGATTGCAACAACTATTGAGGTATCTAATGAATTGGTATACTAGGTAAAATATTCACTGGCATCTTGGAAGGGATGGTGCAATCATTTGTTGAGAGGAAGTTGGATGAAAACCAGTGTGGTTTCAGATCACAGAGAAGCTGTCAGGATCAGATTTTCAGTATACGCCAGGTAATTAAAAAATGCTATGAGAGGAATAGGCAGCTGTGTTTATATTTCGTAGATCTAGAGAAAGCATATGACAGGGTACCGAGAGAAAAGATGGTCACTATACTGGGGGACTATGGAATTGAAGGTAGATTATTAAAATCAATCAACGGCATTTATGTTGACAATTGGGCTTCAGTGAGAATTGATGGTAGAATGAGTTCTTGGTTCAGGGTACTTACAGGGGTTAGACAAGGCTGAATCTTTCACCTTTGCTGTTCGTAGTTTACATGCATCATCTGCTGAAAGGTATAAAATGGCAGGGAGGGATTCAGTTAGGTGGAAATGTAGTAAGCAGTTTGGCCTATGCTGACGACTTGGTCTTAATGGCAGACTGTGCCGAAAGCCTGCAGTCTAATATCTTGGAACTTGAAAATAGGTGCAAGGAGTATGGTATGAAAATTAGCCTCTCGAAGACTAAATTGATGTCAGTAGGTAAGAAATTCAACAGAATTGAATGTCAGATTGGCGATACAAAGCTACAACAGGTTGATAATTTCAAGTATTTAGGTTGTATGTTCTCCCAGGATGGTAATATAGTAAGTGAGATTGAATCAAGGTGTAGTAAAGCTAACGCAGTGAGTTCGCAGTTGTGATCATCAGTATTCTGCATGAAGGAAGTCAGCTCCCAAACAAAACTATCTTTACATCGGTCTGACACAAACTTTATCATCCATTCCATTGTTGACGAATAATGTACTGTAATGTGCCCTCTCCCAGCCCATGGAGCTTAGAGTACGGTATACTGGTCATTACTACTTCAGAATGATGCCTACAACTTATCTAGTAGCGTGTAAAATCTCTGAGTACCGTACGTAGATCTTTTATATCGTTCTCTGTCAAGGTTAAATATATTCACCACACGCTATTACATCGTAAGTATTTCACAATGCACAGGGATCGGAAATCAGCCTAGCGGTCCGTCATGGTCAACCTTTGCTATTAGTAGACAGGTAGGCTACATTCTGTACTGTAGTGCAAAGTAAGGAAATGTGAGAGTGGCTGATAAAGTTGAACATTTATTTTCTGTTCTAAGAGCCGAGAAATGTTGAGACCGAAATCTGCAGTAAAAATAAAACTTGTAGTTTTAACCATGCAAAATAAAGTTGATATAATCGAGCAGTTAAAGAAAGGTGAACTAGTCTCAAATTTAGTATCAGAGTTCAGTGTGGGTGTGACAACAGTGTGGGACCTAATGAAGAATAAAGACAAGTGTTGCAGTTTGTGGCGAGTTCTGACAGTTTGCATGGACTCGCTAAAAGTAAAACAATGAAAGCTTCATCTTTAAAAGAACTGCATGCTGCGTTTTTCATGTTTTTTCAGCAAAAGAGAGGTGAAGGTGTACCTATTAGTGGTCCTATGATAACAAGGCAGGTGTCGCCATAAGACCTGTGCATGTCGGTGCGACGTCAAGCCAAAAAAAAAAAAGGGGTTGGGGGGGGCAGGCACAAATTTTTCATGAAAAGATGGGGCTCTCAGGGTCCTCACTAGCGTCCAATGGTTGACTACAGAGATTTAAGGACAGACATGGCATTCGAGAATTAAACATCGAAGGAGAAAAACTAAGTGGTGACAGCAGTGCAGCAGAAAACTTTAGACATGAGTTCAAGCGTTTAATTGAGAGATACAATTTTGTTCCAAGTCAAGTCTGCAATGCCAATGAAATTGGACTTTATTGGAAATGCTTATTGGAAGTGCTTACCCAGTAAAACACTAGCAGCTGCTGAAGAGAAATCAGCTCCTGGTGACAAATCTAGTAAAGTGCGCGTTACCATCTTCTGCTGTGTGAACGCTAGTGACAACAATAAATTAAAATTAAGTTAGCTGTTGTTGGTAAAGCAAAAAATCCACGTTCTTTCAAAGGAACAGTGTTGAAATATTTCCCAGTAGATTGTCGTAACTGAATGGCATGCGATATTTTCAGGACTTGGTTCCATAATAAGTTAATTCCATGGGTTCAAGATTTCTTGGCGTCCAAATGCTTGCCATTAAAGGCCGTCCTTTCTCTTGATAATGCACCCTCTCACCCTGTTGATACAGAGTTGAAATCAGAGGATGGAAATATTTTTGTTTCCTATTTGCCACCTAATGTAACTTCTTTAATTCAGCCGATGGACCAAGGTGTCATCGCAACCTTTAAGGCGCATTATAAGTGGGGATTGCTAGGCCTCTTACTTTCCGAAGAAATGTCGATGGTTGAGTTCTGGAAGAAACTAGATCTTCAAGAAGCGCTTTATCTTGCCCAGAAATCATGGGATCTAGTAACCGCTGAGAACACCACTCAATCGTGGAGAAAATTGTATGTTGATGTCGAAGAGCTCGCCGATGATTTTCATGGGTTCACTGATGAAGATGAAAATGAGGGATTGATGATCAAAGATATCCTGAAGACTATTGAAAACAGCATTCATTTTGGAGAAGTGGATGAAAATAACATTGAGGTGTGGCTTCATACTGACAGTGTATTGCCTGGGCATCACATTTTAACTGATGACTAAATAGTAAATAAAAGCGCGAACGGGAACTCGGCAGAGTCAGCTGCTAAGTGACGAGTGAAAGTGAGGGAGATGGAGAAGAAGAGTGCATCTCAAACAATCGCGTACTGCTTCAGACCACACTGGATTCGGCTGAAACGTTAATGGAATTCTTGGAGCAAGAGAACGATACGGATTTCTCAGGCATTCTTGTAATTAGAAAGCTCAGAATAGACATAAAGAAGAAAATAAGTTGTAGGAGAGTGGAAAAAAAGTAAGATTTTTTTAAAGCAGCTTAAATGACACCAGGTAAATTAATTATTTATGGTCTGCTGATAATTTAGGTGAATATTTAGTATGTATTGTTGTAGCTTTGACTACATTTTGGTTTTAAAGAGGGTTTAATGCACTACATTTTAAGGTTATACGGTATGTATTTTATGTACTTTGAAGTCCATTAAAATTAGTAGGCGTCGCCATAAGACCTATCTGTGTCAGTGCGACGTGAAGCCCCTAGCAAAAAAAAAAAAAAATTAGTAGTATGGATTATCCAGGGTTTTTTAGCCGTTCACCCCTTCCCGGGCATTAGAATGGATAATCGAGGTTTTACTGTAGTAACATAATTTCATTACAAAGTTATGATCTTTTGTCTCTATAGTTAAAAGAAGTAATATTCTGGGAATATATTTTATTCTTCTGTAGGACTTGATTTAGATGTTAATATTGAATCTCTTACACATTATCCTGTGGAATAATGTATTCATCCTCTTGTATTCCGTGTAACTATAACATTCCTGTGTAAAATGCTCTGCCAACTTTCACCATTTTTTGTCTTAGTAAATAGCAGTATACACATACTCTTGAAGGCATCCAAGTTATATTCTGGATGTTATGTCTTGAAAATACTGAATATAATTAATTCTATGTTTTGAAGTCTTTTATTGCAATCTGATTCAGGAGTTAAGTTAATGAATAAGTTTAAACAAGTAGATACAGTAATATATTAGAGTCCATTATTATTTTATTTTAAGCAGAGACATAAAAGAATAAAAAACAGACTAATGTAATGATATTTAGGAAAGTGAAGGGTCATCTTCCTTTTGGTTTATAATACCAGGTAATTCAAGGCTTTCCTTAAAAGTTAATTTCCTTTATACAAGGACCCTACTTTGCACAGCGTAATTACACTACTCGAGGTCCTGAGTACTACTCCATACATCTCCCTTACTATTATTTTGACTTGTACGATTATTTCGTCAGGATTAATAGTGCATTTTTTACACCATGCAGAATTAACAACTCTGATCTTGTTACACCCGTGTTCATAAAAACCGGAACACCTTGAAAGACTAGAGATAGGAAGTTCATTTTCACAGGACATGTGCATTAGTATGTTCTGAAGAAATCATTAGCATTTGAACCATGTCAACCTTCAGGTTCAAGGTCCATATTGATATCTCGGCGCACCACCACAGACTGGGAGAACGTGCGTGCGGCTCTCGCTGTCGCTATCATTGTGACTTGAGCAGACATGCAGGATACCTCACAGACTGTGTGAGAACCATACCATCAAATGAGTGAGTTTGAAAGAGGGCACATTTTTGGCATAAGAGAACATGATGAATCCATCCTGGAAATTGCTGCTCATGTGGGACGAATTGTATCGGCAGTGCAACAGGTGTGTACAGGATGGTTCACAGAAGGCTGTAGAACATGATGAGACGGGCCTGGTCGCACCACCCAGACCCCCCCCGAGAAGATAGACACCTCATCCGAATGGCATTGCAGGTCAGATCTGCGTCCTCTTTGGCTCTGGCACAACAGTGGAGCAGTGTACACATCGTACATTATCAGGAGTGATATTCCGTCACCGTTTAGTTCAGTCTGGGTTACCGGCGCGTTGTCCACTTCTCCGTAGTAGATAGTGGTAGTAGATAGTATTTTCGGACAATTCCAGGTTCTGTTTGTTTGAAAATGATGGCTGCATTTTGGTTCGCTGCAGACAGGGGCAGAGGTATCACATTGACTGAATTTGCACAAGCATACAGCTCCAACTCAAGGCCTTATGGTGTGGGGTGCTATTGGGTACAACAACAAATCACAGTTGGTGTTTCTGCATGACACCCCAGATGCCATAAACACCATATTTCAGCAGGACAATGTGCGACCACATGTTACTGCACGAACACGTGCCTTTTTGTTGACACAGGATGTCGGACTATTGCCGTGGCACTCCCGATCACCGGATTTTTCGCCAATCAAAAATGTGTGGGATATTGTGAAACGATGGGTGCGGCACTGTGTCCAGTGCCACCCACCTAAGATATCTATGGAACCAGGTGAATGCAGTATGCATGGCTATACCCCAGGACGCGTCCATGCCATCACACATGGAACAAGTTATCAATGCCCATGGAGGACCCAGTGCCTACTAGGCAACACGACACATGCTGGACCTAGGTGACTGAAATGCTAATCATTTCTGCAGAACATACTAATGAACATGTCCTTTGAATATGAACTTCCTATCTTTAATCTTTGAAGGTGTTCTGTTTTTTTACGAACATGAGTGTAATTATACTCTTAGTAAGGTCTTTCCTAAATCTCTACCAAAATTATCTGAAAGCTGCATCGCTCACTGGAACAACTAAAGAAAGAGCTTAATGGTAACAATCATGTAACTTGCAGCATGGTGATACCCATTGTATGATGCTTAACCATGACATCATTAGCAGCAAACCTAATTGAAGTATGGATCTTTACAACATTCTCACAGAATTTTGGAAAGTGAGATTTGTGTGTAACATATTGTATATGTTTCCCTGCATCTCTGAAAATGACTGTGACAATCACACAGGCTCTGGTTATGTGAGCTGGATGGTTTTGCATGTGGCTACCCTGTAACATTGTTTTTTGTTAAAGAAAATGGAAAACTGTTGGCCTGACAGCTTGTCACCTTTTGCACAAAAACATGCAAACGGGGACAGAAAATGAAAAATGAAAAACGAAACATGACTGAGTGTCAAAAAAATAATAAATAAATAAATAAATAAATAAAATGGAAAAGTCTTGGTGATGAAGGAAAATATATATTAGTTCCAGGAATGTTGTAACACCTGAACTGTCAGAACCAAATGAGGTACATAAAACGTATCATATTCTTATTTTCATGATAGAACCTCTCTAATGTACCATACATACATACATACATACATACATACATACATACATACATACATACATACATTATCATTATAGACTGTTATGCCTTTCAGTGTTCAGTCTGCAAGCCTCTGAGAATTTACTAAACGTCGCCACAATCTTCGATTTGCAACTAGTGTTGTGGCCTCGTTTAGTTCTATACCTCTTATCTTTAAATCGTTAGAAACCGAGTCTAACCATCATCGTCTTGGTCTCCCTCTACTTCTCTTACCCTCTATAGCAGAGTCCATTATTCTCCTAGGTAACCTATCCTCCTCCTTTCGCCTCACATGACCCCACCACTGAAGCCGGTTTATGCGTACAGCTTCACCCATCAAGTTCATTCCTAAATTAGCCTTTATCTCCTTATTCCAAGTACCCTCCTGCCATTGTTCCCACCTGTTTGTACCAGCAATCATTCTTGCTACTTTCATGTCATGAATAAGATATCCTGAGTCCACCCAGCTTTCGCTCCCATAGAGCAAAGTTGGTCAGAAAACAGACCGATGTAAAGATAGTTTCGTCTGGGGAGCTGACTTCTTTCTTACAGAATACTGATGATCGCAACTACGAGCTCACTGCATTAGCTTTACTACACCTTGATTCAATCTCACTTACTATATTACCATCCTGGGAAAACACACAACCTAAATACTTGAAATTATCAATCTGTTCTAGCTTTGTATCACCAATCTGACATTCATTTCTGTTTAATATCTTACCTACTGATATCAATTTAGTCTTCGAGAGGCTAATTTTCTTACCATACTCATTGCACCTATTTTCAAGTTCCAAGATATTCGACTGCAGGCATTCGGCACAGTCTGCCATTAAGACCAAGTCGTCAGCATAGGCCAAACTGCTTACTACATTTCCACCTAACTGAATCCCTCCCTGCCATTTTATACCTTTCAGCAGATGATCCATGTAAACTACGAACAGCAAAGGTGAAAGATTACAGCCTTGTCTAACCCCTGCAAGTACCCTGAACCAAGAACTCATTCTACCATCAATTCTCACTGAAGCCCAATTGTCAACATAAATGCCTTTGATTGATTTTAATAGTCTACCTTTAATTCCATAGTCCCCCAGTATAGTGAACATCTTTTCCCTCGGTACCCTGCCATATGCTTTCTCTAGATCTATGAAACATAAATACAACTGCCTATTCCTCTCGTAGCATTTTTCAATTACCTGGCGCATACTGAAAATCTGATCCTGAGAGCCTCTCTGTGGTCTGAAACCACACTGGTTTTCATCCAACTTCCTCTCAACGACTGATCGCACCCTTCCTTCCAAGATGCCAGTGAATACTCTGCCTGGTATACTAACCAATGAGATACCTCGATAGTTGTTGCAATCCTTCCTGTTCCCTTGCTTATAGATAGGTGCAATTACTGCTTTTGTCCAATCTGAAGGTACCTTACCAACACTCCATACTAATTTTACTACTCTATGAAGCCATTTCATCCCTGCCTTCCCACTGTACTTCACCATTTTAGGTCTAATTTCATCTATTCCTGCTGCCTTATGACAATGGAGTTCATTTACCATCCTTTCCACTTTGTCAAGCATAATTTCACCATCATAATTTTCCTCCTCCCCATGAGCTTGGCTATTTGCAACACCACCAGGATGATTTCCTTTTACAGTGAGAAGACGTCCAAAATATTCCCTCCACCTCTCGAGTGATTCCCAGGGATCTATTATGAGTTCACCTGAACTACTCAAAACACTGTTCATTTCCTTTTTCCCTCCCTTCCAAAGATTCTTTATTACTGTCCAGAAAGGTTACTCTGCTGCTTGACCTACCCTTTCCAGGTTATTACCAAAATCTTCCCATGACTTCTTTTTGGATTCAACAACTATTTGTTTCGCTCTGTTTCTTTCATCTACGTACAAATCCCTGTCTACCTCGGCCCTTGTTTGGAGCCATTTCTGATAAGCCTTCTTTTAACGTTTACAGGCTGCTCTCCATCATTCAACCAAGATGTTCGCCTTTTCCCCTCTTTAGACACAGTTGTTCCTAGGCATTCCCGTGCTGTTTCTACTACAGCATCCCTGTATGCTACCCATTCACTTTCTATGTCCTGAACCTGCTTACTGTCTACTGTTTGAAACTTCTCACTAATCATATTGAACCCGCATGATCGGGGTCATAATTTAATCATGATTTGTTATATGAAAGAATATATGGTACATTTATTGAAATGCAGAATTTAGTTGAGAATATTTTATCTGTGTAGTGTTGAAATACGAGCTTACTACACGACAGACTGGAGCCTGAAGGATTAGCTTTTCACAACAGCATAGAGCTGCCTCACGGCAGAGGGCCTATTAATTTAGCGACCAGAAGATACGTATGTCCACAAATATGTTTCGTACAATAACAGAAAGGCAAGCCTGAGACAATGGAATGTTGCAACACGAGCGCTGCGCTGGGATATTTCGGGCGAACGCAAACTTTCTGGTACGTCACGGATTCTCGGAATCAGATAGTGGAAAATTACAGTGTTTCCACGGTAATCGTTGGCCTAGGTTGTTGCAGTTGAAAATTCAAACCGACCGCGCACTTGTAGACCAATCACGAAAATTTAGTTGGCGATTCAGGAATACCACCTTGAAAGATCTGGGTGAAATAGTAAAGTTAGCTACGAAAGTAATCATAAATAAATTATTGCAGTTATATGGATCAACTTAAGGAACTTTTTAGATGTCATATGTGGAAGAATAATCAATAACAGATTGGAAATTGAATTAATTGAAGACGGACTTTCTTGGAATTTGAGCTCCTCGATTGCCATTGGCTGGAAGGCGACCACGTTGAGATAGACGCTTTCGGACCCGCCAAAAGTCAGGAGCGAAATCCATCCATATCTCCAAAATCTATGATCGTCAGGAGATCATATTCGATTCTGTATATATTCCAAATGAGGGGATTAATTTGAGATAATTTATAATTTCTAGTTCGGAGTGCAAGTGCCGATTTGAGAAATCCACCCCCCTCTATCTCAGGCATGACGTCAGTGGAGCCACGAGGAAGACATTCACTGATAAATATGAGCAAAATGAACGCTTGGTACTTAGTTACTTGTGAATGCATGTTGACGCTAACTCGTGTAGTAGTTACTTCTGAATTCAGGTTGGCGCTAACTCGTCGTGGAGCTTATTCTGAAATTTTACTTTGACGCTGAATTAACTTGCAACTTGTACAAACGACCGCATGTACTTACATGATGTGCTCGTGTGTGGGTGAAGTGACTTGTATTATTTACGTCTTGTTCCAGTCAGTAGAGTAACTTTAAACATTCCAAATCATGCTACGATTTGAGACTTTGAGATGTATATTGTGTGAAGTTTAAATAGTAGATAGTGTTTCCAAGGAGAGAACATACTTCTTTTACTAAAAATGGTAAATGCAGGGTTACGCTACTGTGTGACAAGCAGTACAAGGAAATTAATGGAACCTGTACGATAGGAATTGAACCGTCATCTTGATAAACTCTTCAAGAGTACGACGTGAGTCGGATGGGCCAGACAACGCGAAGAGCGTCAGGCGTGTATATTAACACCCCGCCGTTGTGTTAAGTCCTTTGTGCGGAAGGAGGACGAAGAGATAAGTGTATATAAATTAAATTGGGTCTAGGATGATTAAGTGTTATGATAGTATTTCGGTGAATACCAACAGTGTTTATATTTGAAGTGATAAATGTGTAATAACTTAATAAGTATGGCAGAATGCCATGAAATCACTTGTGACATACAACCAGCCATTATGGAGGGATAAACAGCAGAGAGGGCCAGGTGGGTCTCTCATCTATCTGCTGTGCCGCCAAAGATGACAACGACAAAGATGAGTACCAAAATGTAAACTTATTTGGGGATGTCATTATGATCCAGGGAAGGGTAATAATTTGATTTTGACTTGGTTACCTTATGTAACGAAATGGGTCACTTCTCGATCCTATTCTAAATTTGTATAACGAACGGGATTAAATAATTTTAACGTAAATGTCGGGTCAAAGTATGTATTCATTTTGTTGTACATATAATTTCTCTAGATATAGGATAGTAGTTAAGTCATGCATGTATTACCAGTATTTTATAGTCAAGATTTTTCGACAAGTTTTGATTTTGTGTAGTGTTCAATTCGACCCGGAGTTTGCAGTTATGTTATTTCACTTGACGACAAGTTGTATAATAATCTTGATGGAAAATCCAGCCTTGTATCAGGCCAGCTGTGTTTGTATTGTTATGTTAATAGTCTCCGTTTGACTTTGTCAAAAGTTGAAGGGAATGCCACTAATAATAATCATAAATATAATAATAATTCTTGTGAGATCATATTTCGATGTGAGCAGCGGTTAATAGTAAATTCTGTGTGATGATATGTTGAAATTATCGGGAGTCGTTAATGACGGTATGTTTTTCTAATTCGGACTTAATATGAATGATAATCTAAATTTGTGAATTAATAATTATGAATAGTGAGATCAGTGCTAATAATCCTTATATGCTAATAGATGTATTGTTTAAATTACAGTCCAATATTTTATAAATCAGTATCAGATATTTCATTTGCAAGTGCTAACCGGGACACGTAGGATAATGAATTACGTGATCATGATTGTCAAATGTTGGCAATATAATTCCAGGTTGTTGCAATGATTTTGTGGAGAATGACCTCAGAAATAAATCAAATGGGAAGAGAGATATTATAAAGATCACACAGTCAGGATATAAAAATGTTGTACGAGGTCATGGATGAAAAATATAAGTCAGTTGATAACTCTGTGAGAAATAAATGAACAAAATAATATTGAGATGGAAAGAGATATAAATTCCTTATGGGAAACACTTAGCATATTGACGAAGCTGTGTTGAAATAATATGATACGAGGAAATGTATGAAATTAATGATGAACACACAGAAATGAGTGTAAAATATACGGGCAATGTCACAGAGAAATACTGAATTACGTAGCGGGCTGGATTTGAACCCGTGACAGCATGTACGAAATTAATAGACTGCGCAGCTATTCGTTGAAATACTACGGACCTAAAGATAATGAGAGGTTCAGATTGCACATAATTGATCGTATGTTGTGATAGTTAAAATGACGGGTGATGATAATCATGATACCATAATAATAATAATAATAATAATAATGTTAGAACGGTGATAAATCGTAGTGATCAATATAATAATTATCATAAAATAATAATCACATTTGGTTTGGTGATCATTGTAGAAACGTAATGTAACCGGTATGTTGAGATGTTTGCGGACGTGACGAACTCATAACCCATAATAATAATCATATGAGTGATACGTAATAATATTAATAATCACATGAGTGATAGTATAATAATAATAATAATAATAATAATAATAATAATAATAATAATAATAATAATAATAATAATAATAATAATAATAATAATAATAATAATAAGGAAGAATGAAAGCAGAGAGTACTACAGAGCCTTCAAACTCAAACTCACTGGCTATAAACCACCATCTCTATGCTTTGAGCGAAAGGACGGCACACTGGCGACGTCAAACGAAGAAAATTGCAGCATTCTGGCAGATTACTTCAAGAATTTACTTAATTGCTCTAAACCGCAAAGCGCCATTGAGACCAAGGAACCCTTACTCAGGTACCCAGATTCCAGACCACCTGACAGAGATGAAATCAAGCGCCACATTGCCCATCTCAAAAATAACAAAGCGCCGGGGGAAGACTCAGTAGTAGCAGAACTATGGAAATATGCCCCAGAGGAATCACTTGATATCTTGCAAAAGCAAATAGAAGAAATTTGGAACAAGGAGACCCTACCCAAAGATTGGAAAATAGCTTTGATCCATCCATTACACAAAAAAAGGCAGCATGAAGAACATCAACAACTACAGAGGAATATCTTTGCTACCCGTGACTTACAAAATTCTATCACTTGCCATCCTGGAGCGTTTGGAAGCACAAGTCGAACATCAAATAGGTGAATACCAAGGAGGGTTCAGAAAAGGTCGCTCAACAGCTGAACAGATCCAAAATCTCAAAACGATCATCAGATATTGTACACTAAGGTCCAAGCAGTATGTGTCTGTCTTTGTGGACTTTAAGAAAGCGTACGACTCCATTGACCGGGAAGTCCTGCTAAACATCTTAAATGAATTTGGAGTTGATTTGAAACTACTGGCATTAATTAGAGCCACCCTGACCGATACAAAATCCAAGGTGAAGTTCCACGGATGTCTCTCGCATTCCTTTGACATCAAAACAGGAGTCCGACAAGGTGATGGGCTATCCCCCATACTCTTCAACTGTGTTCTTGAAAAGATCATCAGAACCTGGCGGGTGAGATTACAGGAAACCAACTACAGTCCATTGAGAATAAGAACCAAATCCAAGGGGATCGCAACAGACTGCTTAGCATTTGCCGATGATATTGCTGTTCTCTCAAACGACATAGAAACCGCTAGAGCTCAAGTTGAAATTTTAAAGGAAATTGCCGAACAAACTGGTTTGCAGATATCGTTTGAAGTAATGACTAACATCAAAGAGGCTCCACCAAAACTCCATACAAAATACGGGGACATCACCCTAGTATACAAATTCAAATACCTGGGTGAGATCATCATGAAAAATGGACTGGACAAATAAGCACTTCAGGAGCGAGTACGCAAACTGGAAATAGCCTACCAAACATCCCGCACAATCTACAACAAAAAATGCCTTTCCCAAAATACCAAGATACGTCACTATGAAACAGTTCTGAAGCCAGTAGTTCTATATGCAGCCGAAACCCTGTCTCTAAATGCCAACAAAGGACTCCTTGAAGAACTGGAGAAAAGAGAATGCAAAATTGTGAGAGGAATCTTGGGATCAATGTACAGAAATGGAATCCATCAAAAGAGATCCAACAAGGAAGTCTACAGCAAAATAGAGAAAATTACCGACACAATCAGAAAAAGACGGGCACGATTTTACGGTCATCTGAAAAGAATGGACGGAAGAAAGTTAACCAAAGGAATCTTTCACTTTTTTTATTCAAACCCCAAAACCACAATTCCCTGGTTTAGAAATACCAAAGAAGACCTGTAAATGCTACATATCTCAGCTGAAGACGCCCTTAACAGAGATCTCTTCCGCAAGAAAATATTGACGAACAGGCTAAACCGAGACGAGCAACCGAAGAGAAGACACGGTGCCCCTTGGACAGAGGAGCGTAAGCAGGCCCACTCACAAAGAATGAGGGAAATTTGGGCTGTAAAGAAGGCCAAGTTCAGTTTCAAATGCAACAAGACTTAACGTGGTCCTTGATGGCCCCAGCGAATTTTATATACATAATGGTAATTTCATGGATGGATGATTATTCTAATAATAATGAATTAAAGTATTGACAATGACATCATTCAGTTCGTGATATCGTCGGAGTAATAATCACATATTTTCCTGTAACTAGCTGGCTCAGGAGTGAGTTATGTTACTGTAATGCTTGGTTTGTTTATTTTCTGCTTGCTGGGCGAGTGGAGTTCATCGACCGGTAATTCCCAATACTCTTCATGTTATCTCATTCGAGACACTAACCTACTGATACCATGTGGCCGAGTTGGGCAGTATTTAGATTATGTGTAAATAATTTGTGGATGTTCGTTCCAGTGGCATGGCATCAGCTGTATATAAAATAGAACATGTTCGTGTTAATGCTTCCCTTTGATCATAGGACATTTCCCATCCTGAGTGCCGACCCCAGGAAATGTAGATAGTCGGAGGTACGTAATCTAATTTAAATCGAGAAGCCTCCGACAATAAACATGGTTTATCCTCGGGCTCTTGAGTCTTAAGGACATAGGTTCGATCCTCATGCGATCGATAAGTGAAATATACCCCACAACTGTCAATCTTTTCCAGGATGAACATCATCAGCATATTGTTACCACTTGCGGTAAAGCAAGTGATTTGTTTTATGTAACGTGTTGTAAAATTAATTGTTGTTGCCAATTGTATCAAAATTCCTTGCGCTGGATGGTGCAATAAATTGCTCCTCTGGCCATTATTTCAAAGGAAACCATTCTCATAATCTTTTTATTGTAGTTAGATGTTATGCCCCTTTTAAAGTTAAATGTCACTTCCTAGTCCTATCATGGAGTACTTAAATTCATGTTTGCAATTGAGCTTTCCCCATTTTATTTTTAGTTGCCCCGTTCATTCCCGTGTTCACTGATGCCTCTATATTTATATATTTGGTGACTTAAATAATGAACCGACACCCCTGAGATAAATGCTAGTCTGGGACTCGGGAGGCGGACGGGTACAATATCCATGTACTTTTGTCTAATTTCCTCGTCCTGGAGATTTTCTACCCTTATTCGTTTGCAGACAGATTTCACTTTCTCTACCCTAGGCCTAGAGATACTTAGTTCACTACAGATCATGTAGTGGTCTGTATCATCGAAAAACCCGCGAAAAACTCGTACATTCCTGACAGATTTCCTGAATTCAAAGTCTGTTAAGATATAGTCTATTATGGATCTGGTACCCCTAGCCTCCCATGTGTAGCGGTGAATAGCCTTATGCTTGAAGAATGTATTCGTAACTGCTAAACCCATACTAGCACAGAAGTCCAGCAAACGCTTCCCATTTCCATTAGCTTCCATATCTTCCCCACATTAACCAATCACCCTTTCATATCCTTCAGTTCTGTTCCCAACTCTCGCATTGAAATCGCCCATTAGCACTATTCTATCCTTGCTGTTGACCCTGACCACGATGTCACTCAATGCTTCATGAAACTTGTCAATTTCATCCTCATCTGCACCCTCACATGGTGAATATACGGACACAATTCTTGTCCTAATTCCTCCAACTGACAAATCTACCCACATCATTTGCTCATTTACGTGCCTAACAGAAACAATGTTGCGTGCAATGGTATTCCTGATAAAGAGCCCTACCCCAGACTCTGCCCTTCCCTTTCTAACACCCGTCAAGTACACTTTATAATCTCCTCTCTCTTCCTAGTTATCTCCCCTTACCCAAATATCACTTACTCCGAGCACATCTAGATGCATCCTCTTTGCTGACTCAGCCAGTTCTACCTTCTTTCTTCCATAAGCCCCATTAATATTGATAGCTCCCCATCGAATTCTATTTCGCTCACCAAGTTGTTTCCAAGGAGTCCCTCGCCTGTCAAATGGGAGTGGGACTCCATTACTGTCGTAGGTCTGAGGCTTGCTTAAAATGTTCTGAGCTGGTAAATTCATGAAGCAGGATGCTACCCTACTTGCACATAGTCTAAGTGAGGATCTCTCCTCTAACGGGTTATGGACCACCGGTGAATTGTGTAGTCCTAACCGCCTGAGCACAAGGAGGGCCATGACTCAGAATCTTTCAGAGATGCCCACTTCCATTACATAGCAACTGGTATCCCGACTCTCAGGATCACTTACTAGCCACTCAGCTGTTGCACATGGTTCACGAACTAGGACGTGACTACAGTAACCCACAATAGTTATTAATAACAACAACAAAAATTTGTGGTTGGAGCTTCTTTTTAAATTTATGGTGCAGTGCTCAAAAATAGTCTTGCATACTCTGGTTTAATGCATTTTTTATTTCGCTATGTGTGTGTATGTACGTACAATATACATTGCGAATGGTATTTAAAAAGAAAAACAACATACAGTCAGCTGCGCAAAAGCAAAAAAATTCAACAAAAGCACAAAGTTTGCCGGGCTGAGTGGCTCAGACGGTTGAGGCACTGCCCTTCTGACCCTAACTTGGCAGGTTCGATTCTGGCTCAGTCCGGTGGTATTTGAAGGTGCTCACATGTCAGCCTCGTGGCTGTAGATCTACTGGTACGTAAAAGAACTGTGTGACAAAATTCCGGCACCTCGGCGTCTCCAAAAATCGTAAAAGTATTTGGTGGGATATACAGCAAATAACGTTATTAAAGCACAGAGTTTGTAATGTGGGATTCTGAACACAAAATGATCATTCATTTATTATTCACAAGTGTAGAAACTGTGGATGTGGCCAGGCATTAAGGAGTATAAGGGAGGAGTTGGAGAGTCTGATGGAGATAATTAGGATTTTCTCAGAAGACAGGAAGGAAGGTCGGCCCCCCTCAAACAATGTGCAGGATACAGTAGGTGTAAAAGAGGGATTGCAAGGACAGGGGGAATTGTAGAAGACAGGTGGGCTAATGTTTTAAGGGGAAGGAGATTGCAGGCTAAGGGTTCTATTCAGAATCAGACTTCAGGACAGATATATGTGAGAAATCTGTACGAGTCACTGCAGGTAAAGCAAGAGGGGGGGGGGGGAGATGAGGAACAGGGAACTGTTGCTGAGAAGTGTGGAAGTAGGAGGAAGGGAAAAAGTAGGAAAGGGAAATGTAGAATAGAAGATAGGAAAAGACATGTGGAAAAGGGTCATGGGAGGGAGAAAAGGGAGGAGGAAGTAGCTTCTGCAGCTGTCAGGAAAGATAGGGCTGACCAGCAGCAGAGGGGATCAAATGAGGTAGGTAGGATTCAGGCTCTGGTCATGGGGGATTCTATTGTTAGATATGTGGGAATGGAGAAGGTGGTAGTGTTTCACATTGGTACCAACAACATAATGCAAGCAGGTGTAAGTACAAACTTAGATGGGGATGTGTGAGATCTTGTAAATGCAGCACAGGTGAGGTTTAAGGAAGCGGAGATTATCATCAGTGCAATATTGTGTAGGAGAAATACCGACTGGAAGGTGATTGGGGATTTAAATGAGACTATGGAGTGGGTATGTGGGAAAATGGGAGTGAGATTTCTAGATCCTAATGGGTGGGTAGGAGATGGGGATTTGCGCTCAGGTGGCCTTCACTTAAACCGTAGTGGTATGCATAAGTTAGGAAATTTGTTTAGAAGAGTTATAGGGAGGTGCATTCAGGGAAACACGGTGGTCTAGGGAGTGTTGATAAGGGAACAGGGAACTGGAAATCAAGTAGGGATGACATAAAAATGTTAGTGTTGAACTGTGGAAGTCTTGTAAAGGAAGGAATAGAATTAGGTAGTTTAATATATATATACTTACCAGATATTGTAATAGGAGTTGAATCGTGGCTTTGAAATTTATAATGGATGCAGAAATTTTCTCGCGGAACTGTAGTGTGCAAAATAGAGTTAGGATAGGAATGGTAATTTTTTTTTTTTTTTCTAGGGGCTTTACGTCGCACCGACACAGATAGGTCTTATGGCGACGATGGGATAGGAAAGGCCTAGGAGTTGGAAGGAAGCGGCCGTGGCCTTAATTAAGGTACAGCCCCAGCATTTGCCTGGTGTGAAAATGGGAAACCACGGAAAACCATCTTCAGGGCTGCCGATAGTAGGACTCGAACCTACTATCTCCCGGATGCAAGCTCACAGCCGTGCGCCTCTACGCGCACGGCCATCTCGCCCGGTAGGAATGGTTAGAGGGGGGAGTATGCATTCTGGTGAAAGAAGAATTTGTAAGCTATGAAAAAGTAAAAGATGACAGGCATGAAATTCTAGGTGTAAGGCTCATTTCTAAAGATCATGGGCAACTTGATGTCTTTGGAGTGTACAGAATTATTTGATAAGATAATCAGCTATGTGGGAAACGACACTGAAAGGAATGTGATTGTAGCGGAAGATCTCAATTTGCATAAAACTATTTTCAGTTTTCTTACCCGTATTAGAACTTACTACTAATAGTTACAATTCTTTTTATTTTCCACCTAATTCAATGCATAAAAATGTCTGTTGTCTCTAGGACATTTTATTACAATGTTTCGCACATATCGAGCATCCTCAGCCTTTTTAAACGATTATCTCAAGGTTGAGTCTTTACACTGAACCTTCTTATAATTAACTAGCGAATGTACCCGTGCTTCGCAACGGTATTCTACATTGTATTTGAATATCGAAGTAAATAGTGTACATGCAGTAAATAAGATTGTTTTAAAATTGCATGTCTCTTATCGTTATCCGAGAAAGAGCATGGGGAGGTCCCCATACGTTGTTTCCAATGTAAAGTGTTTGTTACAGATTTGTGATACGAGGGTATAACGGCAGGCTCACTTGCCTACTGCCATTCACAATCGAGTTGGGAAGTTTACATTATAATTGCAGGCCCCATTGCCTACTACGCGGACAGAATCGATTTGGGGAGTTATCGTTAAAATGGCAGCCCCCTTTCCTACTTCCAGACAGATTACAGTTGAGGAGTTTCTATTATAATGGCAGGCAATTACCCTACTATCACTCGAAATTGAGTTGTGCAGTTATCATTATAATGCCAGGCCCATTTTCCTACTGCCAGCCAGCTTACTGCCAGTCACACCAAGTTGGTGAGTTTCCATCAAAATAGCAGGCCACTATGCCTAATGCCAGTCACATTTTAGATGAGGACATTTCTTTATAATGGCGGGCACCCTTGCCTACTGCCAAACACAATCGGGTAGGGGAGTTTTAAACAAAACTGCAGGCTCACTTGCTTTCTGCAAGTCAAATCGAGAAGGGAACTATTGATTACAATTGTAGGCCTTCCTTACTAATGACAGTTACACAGGAGTTGGAGAAGGAACCCTTTTCTACTGCCAGTCAAAGTCGGTGTGGGGAGTATTGATTACAATAGCAGACCCACCCTTTCTCGATCGCTAAAAATCGACATCAGTGAATATATATAGATCGACATACGAAAGTATATGCGTGTTTACAATATTGAAGACCTTCATTTACAGATTAACTTCTACTAAACGTACGTCATATCGACAAAGGATTATACCATAAGACATGCCGGATTTAGTGGCCTAAATGGCTGGTCCTATGATATGTCATCTATTCTTGGGTCAGATTGAGTTAGAAACGTGGAACAGGGTATAGGTCTTGTAAGATTATCTCACATTACATTACTTTTCGGATAATTATGTGACAGCTACATACATAGTATTTGGCTCACACATGGCCACTGGGTGGGCCAATTTTCGTGAAGAGTTTGATGATTCTGTGTTTCATATAAGTAATTGAAAGTATGAATTATGCACGTGAAAATTCCAAATTGACTTAACATCGATTAATGGAGAAAAATCAAACGTAAAAGGGATACAGATACGGCAAAAAGTCATAAGAACAAGGTTGTAGATCATTCCAAATTGAACGGAGATTGTGCAATCCGTTATGTGATAGGAATTTACGAAGGTCTGCACCATCATTAAAATTGCCTGCATATTTCGATATTCTTCGGGGATAAAAAGTGAAAAATTTAATGATCTAGGATGTTTTCCGTTCGTTACAGGCTAAAACGTATAATTTTGTCAAATTTCAATTATCTTCTTTTTCTTCTGGCAGATTATGCCGCAATCTGGATTTTGGGCGAGGCGGGTAAAAATTAGGACTTTCAGGAAATTAAACCAAAAATTATGGAGATGGTCATTATTACCCCTTAAACGGAAAGCTGTACGAAAATTTCGCCAAAATAGTCAGTATAGAGGCACACAGTCGTTACGATTTGATTTATATAGATAAGGAATCTGCTCCATGTAAAACACCTTTTGGGCTATGTCCGCTGGACTTAACCTGCAAAAGTGACCATTCATGATATCTCCCTTATTAATCCTCCTGACGAAATAATGCACATGAAAAAAAAAAGGTTTAGAGGTGGAATTCCACCACGTTTGGTCGATTTCCAGTCAGGTTGGTCTTGTTCTGTATATATTGTGGAAGAGTAAAATCACCATTTCGGTTCCCTATAAACCGCCAGTCCATTCCGGAACATGAAATGTTATTTACGTTTAAAACCTACCTTTGGACAGGTGGATGCTAAATATAAATTTTGGTTCAAATGTCTTAAGTAGTTTTCAAGTTGTAAGAAATACGCTTTACACGCACCCGCTCGTGAGTTAAGTCCGATGGGACTTGTACAGAAAAACGGTCCATTAATGATATCTCCCTTATTAATCCTCGTATCGAAATGATGCACATGAGAAAAAAGGTTTAGAAATTAATTTCTACCGAGGTAGGTAGATTTCCATTAAGTTTGGTTGTGTATATTTTGTGGAAGTGCAAAATCACTGTTTCGGTTTTGTATAAACCCCCAGTCAGTTCAGGGATTTAGAAACAATATTTGCCCTAAAACCTATGAAGGACAGGTGTATTCTAAATATGAGTCTTGGTGGAAATACATCCAGTAGTTTCTAGCACTCGCGTACATACGGCGTAATTAAGGAAAAAAATAATACAGTTAAGAAAGTTGAAAGTAATAGAAAATGGATTATAACTGAGGACAGCCGGATAACGACAAATATGTAAATGCCAAGTGAATGTATTGGAAAATCAAATGCCCCTCAATAAATTATGCTAGTGTGAGTTATGGATATAATAAAGCAGTAACAGAGGAGAAATTTAGGTCCAGTGATTCTTAGGTAAACAAATAATAAGAAGATGACTAATGGTGTTATTACTTAATCTATTCGAGGGCCGTTATAACATCCAACGATATTCTGCCAATATCCCGCAGATAGGCCGATTGACGCCTCTCTTGCCTTCTACCCAAGGAACAACCACGAATTTAAAAGCATGATGAGAAAAATGGCAATACGTTACTTCCCTGCTGGCATGCAGTCAGAGACGTTGCCATGGTAACCTGTAGGTTCGTTGTCAGTCTGTCGGTCACTCAATGCAGAGCATGATACCAGCGGAAAATTGTAAATTTCTCCGTCATGTGAAGAGTAAGGTAAATTATGAACATAACGAAAGTTGTTTATAATGAAGAGACGTTTCACGTACGGTAAACTAAGTTTACAGAAAATCAATAGTATAAGAGAAAATGGAGTAAAACCATTCTGGTTTTCCTATAAACCCCCGTGTATTCAAAGATTTTAAAATGATATGCATATCAAAACCTTCCCCGGGATGAATATACTCTAAATATGAAGTTTGGTTGAGATCTATCCAGCCGTTTCGACGTGATGGTGGAAAAACCATTCAGGTTTTCCTATAAACCCCCCGTCTATTCAAAGATTTTAAAATGATATGCCTATCGAAACCTTCCCCGGGATGAGTGTACTCTAAATATGAAGTTTGGTTGTGATCTATCCAGCCGTTTCGACGTGATGGTGGAAAAACCATTCTGGTTTTCCTATAAACCCCCGTGTATACAAAGATTTTAAAAAGATACGCACATCGAAACCTTCCCCAGGATGAGTATACTCTAAATATGAAGTTTGGTTGAGATCTATCCAGCCGTTTCGACGTGATGGTAGAAAAACCATTCTAGTTTTCCTAAAAAAAAACCCTGTGTATTCAAAGATTTTAAAACGATATGCATATCGAAACCTTCCCCAGGATGAGTATACTCTAAATATGAAGTTTGGTTGAGATCTATCCAGCCGTTTCGACGTGATGGTGGAACAGACAAACAGACGGACAGACAGACAGACGGACAGACAGACAGACAGACAGACACGAAATGTAAAAACCACCGATTCGGTCTTGAGTTGACCTAAAACGGATAAATATCTGAAAAATTGGCAAAACAAAAGAAATTACAGACAGCGGACCCCCTACAATTTTATTTATATAGATGTGATCGTAAAAATTGTTTTACATCAATAAAATATTATGACTAAATAACACATAATTAAAAAGAATTAACAATTTAAATATATCTGTGATGGACTAGACATTGATCATAAAATACTGATGTCAAAGTCATAGTTATGTTCTAAACAACTGTAAGATTTGGCTAAAAATTGTTATTATTTTTTATTTTTTGTAGGTTCCCAGTTTCTCTAACACTATTAAGTGCTAAGTTATTTTTCTAAGTTAAATGTCCTATTTGAAATTAGTGATGTTAGAAGATTAAACTTGTAATGTTTTTCTCCTTCGTTGTACTTTTGTTTTAGTTGAGAAACCACAACATTATTGAAAAATTGTGCATTGAAGGTTTACTGGATAAGTCATACTAGTAGTTTTCACCGATCTTCATCTGATTTGAGTTGGCCTATTTTTACGCTGATGTGTTTGTTATTGAAGCGTGGTTAAAAGGGACACTAAATAAATGATGTTTAATTGTTGGTGTATTGATTTTACTGCAACATTTGTGGATGAATGTATCTGTAACAAAAGAATGTTATGAGAGTGTTGTTTGTAGTTGTTATTAGAAAATCTTGTGGATGGAATATCACGTACCCTTTTTTTCACGGTTTAATGCCTAGCTGTGTCTGTTGCAGTACTGGGACTATTTGCTATCGTGTTTCTACTTCTTGTGTTACATGCATAGTGCGGGTGTGGCGGAGGGCGAGTAGGTGGGGTAGGGGAAGGAACTGTGGGTGGGGCATTAGGCACTGCGTGTGACATATGGAGGGCGAGGAGGGGATGTGGGGGAAGGGTTTGTGCGCAGGATATTGGTTACTGACGTAGCTTGTGGAGGGAGGTCTCTGTGTGTTTTCAAGGTGGAAGTTGTGTTTGTTAAAGTGTTGGGAGGTTTATAATTGAATATTTTAAAGATTTTACTGTTACCTGATTTGAAAACTTCAAAACACACAGAGATCTCCCTCCACAAGCTACGTCAGTATCCAACATCCTGCCCACAATACCTTCCCCCACATCGCCTACTCGCCCTCCACCACACCCGCACAACGCATGTAACACTAGAAGTAGAAACACAATAACAAATAGTCTCAGTACTGCAACAGACACAGCTAGGCATTAAAGCGTGAAAAAAAAGGGAGTACGTGATATTCCAACCACAAGGTTTTCTAATAACTACAAACAACACACTCATAATAATTATTCTTTTGTTACAGATACATTCATCCACAAATGTTGCAGTAAAATCAATACACCAACAACTAAGCATCATTTATTTAGTGTCCCTTTAAACCACGTTTCAATAACTAACAAATCAGCGTAAAAATAGGCCGATTCAAATCAGATGAAGATCGGTGAAAACTACTAGTAAGACGTATCCAGTAAACCTTCAATGCACAATCTTTTAATGATGTTGTGGTTTCTCAACTAAAACGAAAATACAATGAAGGAGAAAACATCGCAAGTTTAATCTTCTAACATCACTAATTTCAAATAGGACATTTAACTTAGAAAAATACCTTAGCACTTATAAGTAATAGTGTTAGAGAAAAAACTGGGAACCTACTAAAAATAAAAAAATAAAAAATATTTTTTTTTAGCCTAATCTTACAGTTGTTTAGAACTTTACTATGACTTTGACATCAGTATTTTATGATCAATGTCTAGTCCATCACAGATATATTTTAATTGTTAATTCTTTTTAATTATGTGTTATTTAGTCGTAATATTTTATGGATGAAAAACAAATTTAACGAACAGATTACAAGAAGGTTCAGTGTAAAGACTCAACCTTGAGATAATCGATTAAAAAGGCTGAAGATGCTCGATATAACGATGAAACGTGTCCCTGTTAATGTTTAAAGTTAAAAACTTCATTATTGTTCCGTATTGAATAGAGAAATAAGATGTACAATATAATAGGTTAGGATCCACCTTTCAATACTCCGTAATAAGATGGTAAGAAGTAGTTACAACCTGTTTAATGGGACCGGTTTCAACACATTTTAAGTGTCATCATCAGCCAATTTTCGAAGATCTTAAAACAACTAGCACATTGAATACAGGCAAAAAATTAACAATGTATCATAACGTAGCAATTCAGTAAATGTTCAAAACACAATAATCACAGTCAAGAGAGTAAACAGAACATCACTATCTTGCGCCGAAAACAAATATAGCTGAAGTTCATAAGCAGGTCAAATATTCGCTTATGTAAAGTCGTTGCTAGGCAGGTCTTGTAGGCATTTGTTTTTCCGGCCGAAGAGCAAAAGGTGACGTGAATGAAGTCTTAGGAAAACAGTATAGGATTTAATTTCGTCAAATTTCAAAGTGGATATATAGGTTTTATAAAATAATTTAAAACGTTAAAAAAGAATAAAGCCAAATAAAAATATATTTATCATTTCTTTATCAATTACTACGGCAAGTTGTTTCGAGTTGAACCTCGTATTTCTTTCATTATTTCTCCCTATTTTTTTTAAATATATTTTTATTTGGCTTTATTCTTTTTTAACGTTTTAAATTATTTTATAAAACCTATATATCCACTTTGAAATTTGACGAAATTAAATCCTATACTGTTTTCCTAAGACTTCATTCACGTCACCTTTTGCTCTTCGGCCGGAAAAACAAATGCCTACAAGACCTGCCTAGCAACGACTTTACATAAGCGAATATTTGACCTGCTTATGAACTTCAGCTATATTTGTTTTCGGCGCAAGATAGTGATGTTCTGTTTACTCTCTTGACTGTGATTATTGTGTTTTGAACATTTACTGAATTGCTACGTTATGATACATTGTTAATTTTTTGCCTGTATTCAATGTGCTAGTTGTTTTAAGATCTTCGAAAATTGGCTGATGATGACACTTAAAATGTGTTGAAACCGGTCCCATTAAACAGGTTGTAACTACTTCTTACCATCTTATTACGGAGTATTGAAAGGTGGATCCTAACCTATTATATTGTACATCTTATCCCTGTTAATGTTTGTATTGTAATAACATGTCCTTCTAGAGACAATAAACATTTTTATGTATTGAATTAGGAGGAAAATAAAACAAGAATTGTAACTATTAGATCTCAGTTTACCAAATGTCAATTGGGAAAGTAATGCAAACGAAAGGAAGCATGACCAACAAATGGCAAATATGTTAATATGGGAAGGACAGCTGATTCTGAAAGTGATAGAACAAACTAGAGGGAAGAATATTCTGCACGTGGTGCTGGTAAAAATAGTTGAGCTTTATAGAGAATCCGAAGTGTTAGATGGTATTATTTATAAAGACTTGATAACAATAAAAATCTTCCACCTTTTTGATACATATATTTGCAATTTAGCAAATTAATTACACACAGTACATGTTTCGTTCTTTTTTAGAACATCTTCAGCTGTTCACATTGCTTAGGTGATTCACTAAGTGTTTATCTTTATAATACATCATAATCAGGTACCTTGTTCTTCTTACATACTACGTACCGAGCTCGATAGCTGCAGTCTCTTACGTGCGGCCAGTATCCAGTATTCGGGAGATAGTGGGTTCGAACCCCACTGTCGGCAGCCCTGAAAATGGTTTTCCGTGGTTTCCCATTTTCACACCAGGCAAATGCTGGGGCTGTACCTTAATTAAGGCCACAGCCACTTCCTTCCCAGTCCTAGCCCTTTCCTGTCCCATTGTCGCCGTAAGACCTATCTGTGTCGGTGCGACGTAAAGCCATTAGCAAAAAAAAAAACTACGTAAACATAAATTAAATTAAAATGATTTAAAAACAGTGTGTTGGTTAAATGGGCTAGTGAAATGAGATGGAAATGGATTTACTTATAAATAGCCTATTATAAAAAATAATTTCTATTCATTTGAACAGTAGTTAAAATGTTTCCAGCATTTTATCACTAAAATACTCCACTTGTCTTCTGATAAAAAGGTTTTGAAAAAATGTATGACTTTCCTTTGTCACAGTTCTGAATATTGTTAAGTGTTCACATCATTTACTCCCTCCAAGGTGGCTGCTATTTATTTAGAATTTTAGAAATATGTCTTGAAATGGGTTGGTTCAGGAACCCTGAAGCTGATTGCCGTTTGCTATTAATAAAGGAACTTCCCCGTATTCTGAAATGAAATGAAATAAAATAAAGTAAAATGGGGGACTTGCTTTTTGATAAAAGACCATGTCTGCTCAAGGAAACATAGTATATAAAAATGGTTTCATACCTTGCTGTTGCCAAAATCCACTCCTACTGTGACCTTGGAGGAGCTACGTTTGAAGCAGTCTTCCGTCTTGTGTAGTAATGATGTGTGTGTTCTAATGCTTGCTCCACCTTCGGGGGAGGCAAGGCTGTAGAGAGGGGAGGAGGCGTGTCGCTTACAGTCACGGTTTTGGTTTTAGAAGGGGTAGGGTGAGTAGATATACGAGATGGCGGAAGTTTGTTCATTTTTTTTCTTTTTTTTCTTTTATAGTCTTGTGTTATTTATTTTGCCTAATGTTTCAAGATTTGATAATATCCCTTCGTATAAAGGGTTCCTGTTATCAGTTACATCATTCAGGTTATTGTCCTGATTGCTTTGTTGATCTAAATAAATATATATATTTTCTAATGTATTTAGAAAACCTCCTTTGTTTATTTTATGTAATATTGTCAAATCCTGCTTTATAGTTGTGAACTGATGACTGGTTGTACTTACATGTTGGCCCATTGCGGAATTTTTTAAAATGCCTTTCAGCATTGACATGTTCTAAGTATCTTACCGTAAAACTACGTCCAGTTTGTCCGACATAAGATTTTCACATTGACGACATTTTAATCAGTAAACCCGTGATTCTGAATGTTTGTTTTTCCCTAGGGAATTGATGCTGTTGTAATTAATGAATTTTTGCTTTGTATTATTGCTAGTTGAATACGCGATCTTATAGTTTTGTTTCCTGAACAAATTCGTTACTGCATATGAAGTAAATTAGGATAGTTGAAAGTATACCTGGCATATTTATCTTCCTTCTTTATTTCGGGTGTTAGATTAGTGTGAAACTTCTATTTGAATTTTTTGATTATCTTGTTTACCATATTAAGTCCAAAGCCGTTATATTGGGCTTGTTTACGGATAAAGAGTAGTTCTTTTTCTCGTTCTGTGTGGGAGAGAGGTATATTAAATGCTCTGTATATGCAACTGTAGTAAGACGATCTTTTTTGTGATTCCGGATGCAATGAGTAGTTTATCGTAATAGGAGTAAAAGTAGGTTTTCTATGTATCTTGAAAGTGAACTCTTCCTTATCTCATCTTATATTTACGTCTCTCCTGTCAAAAATATTTCTAAAATCATTCTTACTGAGGAGGAAAAGAAAATGCTAAGTCAAGGCCCAAATTTCAATTGGATAGGAACGAACAAAGAAAAAGAGCTAATAACCACCATCGCGGAAGTCCGAACGGTTATACAGAAACTCCCCGTACGTTGTAAAATGCTTAAAAGTTTCCCAAAGTAGAAATAATCCCACTTCAAGTTTATCACATAAAATAAAACAGGAAGAAATGGTAATTACCAAAGCTGATGAGCGGGAGGGACAATAGTAGTTCTAGGTAAGGAGGAAAACTGAAAATTTTTCAGCAGTAGCACCTTTTTCAGAAATAGATCGAGACCCTACAATTAGCACTCAGAAAAATTTAAAAACAATACTAAAAAGCGCAACCTTCATTTTAAGTGAACAAGCTGTCCAGAAGCTGATTAATATGAATGCCGGTCTTCCAACTGCAAGGGCCTTACCCAAGTTACACAAAGAAGGAATTCCCATAAGACCAGTTATAAACTTCCGTAGCAGTCCTACGTATAAAACATCACAATAAATACATACATACATACATACATACATACATTTCTAACCTGTCATTACGTTTTTTACAGTAAGTCACCAATAAAAAATTCCGTAGATTTCTGTAAAGTACGTAGGAATTTTAAATTAATGCCACGTCATGTAACATGTTCCTTTGATATCAAACACATGTATACAAATACTCCAGTGGAAGAAACAATAAAAATTATTAGGAAGAATCTAATAGAACATAAGCAACTCAGCCTACCAGGAATAAAAGATTTCATTAATATACTTAAATTCATTACGAAACAATTAATTCACTTTTAATGAGAAGATACACAGACAGGAAGGCCTCCCTATGGGAGATTCCGCTTCTGGCATTTTAGCCAACATTTATCTAGATCATCTTGAACACACCAAAATAATAGGACAAATAGAGGGTCTTAATTTATGGATATGTTTTGTGGATGACACTTTTGTAGTAATAGATCACAGAGTGAACAACAGTAATAATATCCTCAATAAATTAAATTAATTAGATTGTAGAGTAAAGTTTACAGTAGAAGAAGAAAAAGAAGGTTCCATAAATTTTTTAGACACAAATATAAGACGGGATAAGGAAGAGTTCACTTTCAAGATACATAGAAAACCCACCTTTACTCCTATTACGAAAAAGAACTATTCATTCCATCCGGAATCACAAAAATGATCGGCTTACTACAGTTACGTATATTGTTGTTGTTGTTAGAGTCATCAGTCCATAGACTGGTTTGATGCAGTTCTCCATGCCACCCTACCCTGTGCTAACCTTTTCATTTCTACGTAACTATTGCATCCTACATCTGCTCTAATCTGCTTGTCATATTCATACCTTGGTCTACCCCTACCGTTCTTACCACCTACACTTCCTTCAAAAACCAACTGAAGAAGTCCTGGATGTCTTAAGATGTGTCCTATCATTCTATCTCTTCTTCTCGTCAAATTTAACCAAATCGATTTCCTCTCCCCAATTCGATTCAGTTTCTCTTCATTCGTGAGTCGATCTATCCATCTCGCCTTCAACATTCTTCTGTAACACCACATTTCAAAAGCTTCTATTCTCTTTCTTTCTGAGCTAGTTATTGTCCATGTTTCACTTCCATACAATGCCACGCTCCACACGAAAGTCTTCAAAAACATCTTTCTAATTCCGATATCAATGTTTGAAGTGAGCAAATTTCTTTTCTTAAAGCTCTTCCTTGCTTGTGCTAGTCTGCATTTTATGTCCTCCTTACTTCTGCCATCGTTAGTTATTTTACTACCCAAGTAACAATATTCATCTACTTCCTTTAAGACTTTGTTTCCTAATCTAATATTTCCTACATCACCTGCCTTCGTTCGACTGCACTTCATTACTTTTGTTTTGGACTTATTTATTTTCATCTTGTACTCCTTACCCAAGACTTCATCCATACCATTCAGCAACTTCTCGAGATCTTCTGCAGTCTCAGATAAAATAACAATATCATTGGCAAATCTCAAGGTTTTGATTTCCTCTCCTTGGATTGTGATTCCCTTTCCAAATTCCTCTTTGATTTCCTTTACTGCCAGTTCTATGTAAACATTGAAAAGGAGAGGGGACAAAGTGCAGCCTTGCCTCACTCCTTTCTGGATTGCTGCTTCTTTTTCAAAGCCCTCGATTCTTATCACTGCAGACTGATTTTCATACCGATTGTAGATAATTCTTCATTAGTGGTATCTGATCCCAATCATCTTCAGAATCTTAAATAGCTTGGTCCAGTCAACATTATCGAATGCTTTTTCTAGATCTACGAATGCCATGTACGTAGGCTTGTCCTTCTTGATTCGATCCTCTAAGATCAGACGTAAAGTCAGGATAGCTTCATGTGTTCCTACATTTTTTCTGAAGGCAAATTGATCTTCTTCCAACTCAGATTCAACTTGTTTTTCCATTCTTCTGTAAATAATACGTGTTAAAATTTTGCAGGCATGAGATACTAAACTAATGGTTTCATACCTTGCTGTTGTCACAATGCTCTCCTACTGTGACCTTGGAGGATTACATTTGAAGCAGCCTTCCGTCTCTCCCACGCAGAACGAGAAGAAAGAACTACTCTTTATTCGTCAACTAGCCCAATATAACGGCTTTGGATTCAATATGGTAAACAAGATAATTAAAAAATTCAAACAGGAATTTCACACTAATCTAACACCCGAAATAAAGAAGAAAGATAAATACGCCAGATTTACTTTCAACAATCCTAATTTACTTCATATGCAGTAACGAATTTGTTCAGAAAGCAAAACTATAAGATCGTGTATTCAACCAGCAATAATACAAAGCAAAAATTCTTTAATTACAACAGCGTCAATTCCCTAGGGAAAAACAAACATTCGGAATCAGGGGTTTACAGATTAAAATGACATCAATGTGAATAATCTTCTGTCGGACAAACTGGACGTAGTTTTACGGTAAGATACTTAAAACGTGCCAGTTCTGAAAGGCATAAAAAAAACTCTGCGATGGGCCAACATAAGAGTACAACCGGTCATCAGTTCACAACTATAAAGCAGGATTTCACAATATTACATAAAATAAACAAAGGAGGTCTTCTAAATACATTAGAAAATATATATATTTATTTAGATCAACAAAGCAATCAGGACAATAACCTGAATGATATAACTGATAACAGGAACCCTTTATACAAAGGGATATTATCAAATCTTGAAACATTAGGCAAAATAAATAACACAGACTATAAAAGAAAGAAAATGAACAAACTTCCATCTCGTATATCTATTCACCCTACCCCTTCTAAAGCCAAAACCGTGACAGTAACACGCCTCCTCCCCTCTCTACAGCCTTTCCTCCCCCCGAAGGTGGAGCAAGCATTAGAACACACACATCATTACTACACAAGACGGGAGACTGCTTCAAACGTAGCTCCTCCAAGATCACAGTAGGAGTGGATTTTGACAACAGCAAGGTATGAAACCCTTTTTATATACTAAGTTTCCTTGAGCAGACATGGTCTTTTATTAAAAAGCAAGTTCCCTATTTTACTTTATTTTATTTCATTTCATTTCATTTCAGAATATGGGGAAGCTCCTATATTAATAGCAAACGGCAATCAGCTTCAAGGTTCCTGAACCAACCCAATTCAAGATACATTTTGTAAATTCTAAACACATAGCAGCCACGTTGGAGGGAGTAAATGATGTGAACACTTAACAATATTCAGAACTGTGACAAAGGAAAGTCATACATTTTTTTCAGAACCTTTTTATCAGAAGACAAGCGGAGTATTTTAGTGATAAAGTGCTGGAAACATTTTAACAATTGTTCAAATGAATAGAAATTATTTTTTATAATAGGCTATCTATAAGTAAATCCATTTCCATCTCATTTCACTAGCCCATTTAACCAACACATTGTTTTTAAATCATTTAAATTTAATTTATATTTACATTGTCGTACGTACTACGCTGTAACTGGTGTAAAACCTTCAATTATTACGTTTAATATATTTTAATTATAGTTTGTACAAGGCTAAATTATCTTTTATTAAATGTTAAATAAGATTAATAAATGATTTCCCTGTAAATATGTAGTATAAAATTGTTTAACCTCAAATATGTATTGTGTATTGTTTAACCTCAAAATCTATAGAGTCGAAAGCGGTAGAAAATGCCATAATGTTCGTATGTTCGACTTATTGTACTATAATTGGTATATATGAAGGGTTCTGGAAACTTACTGTAAGGTTCCAGATACATGTAGAGACATTACGAATGTTGTAGATATTTCCATGTACATTTTTAAATATTGAAGGAACATTCGAGTACCCTTTCGACTACCTGGTCGATCGATGTTTTGAGTGTGTTCCATTAGAGTGTTGTAAGAACTCTTCCAGAAGTCGATCATTATAGATGTTTGATCGAATGGTATAAATATCGAGCTGTCAGTCAGTGAAGGCATTTCTTAGTTCTAAGTACGCAGTTCTTAGTTCTTTGGACTCAGGCAAGTAATGGACTGGGAGCGACTGTTGTGCTCCGAGGTGGATTACGAGTATTGGGCTCAAGTTAGTGAGGCGGTGAATTCAAGAGAGAGTATGTTATAGTGCGCGCGTCAGTGTTGGTGATATCTGTACTGGTCAGAATCGACTTCAGGGTACTCCACTATTGAGTGTTGTATATAGTATCATTTGCTAGTGTGTATAATTGTGTGTTGTGACGTACAGTGTGAATAAAGTAATTTATACAAGGAAGTGAACGTGTTCTCGTGTCATATTTATTTACGTCAAATAAAATCGCAACGTAGAACGATAACGTAGTATTTAAGAAGAACAAGGTACCTGGTTATGATGTACTTAACAAGATAAACACTTAGTGAATCACCTAAGCAATGTGAACTGCAGCCGCTTAAGTGCGGCCAGTATCCAGTAATCGGGAGATAGTGGGTTCGAACCCCACTGATGGCAGCCCTGAAGATGGTTTTCCATGGTTTCCCATTTTCACACCAGGCAATTGCTGGGGCTGTACACTAATTAAGGCCATGGCCGTTTCCTTCCCATTCCTAGGCCTTTCCTATCCCATCGTCGCCATAAGACCTATCTGTGTTGGTGTGACGTAAAGCGAATAGGAAAAAAAATCGATGTGAACAGCTAAAGATGTTTTAAAAAAGAACGAAACATGTACTGTGTGTAATTAATTAATTTGCTAAATTGCAAATATATGTATCAAAAAGGTGGAAGATTTTTATTGTTATTAAGTCTTTGTAAATGGGATTTGATACGGAAAATGAAGCTGATTTCTTCCAAACGGTGTTAGTTATCACGAAGCAGTTTTTGTCATAGTTAAAAATAAATGTGATAGAAAGGAAGGTCTTAAAAAAAAAGGATTATTAGGCAGTACCATATGGCTGATAAAGCAGGCGTGAGGGAGTTTTTTAAAAGTAACTATGAATGGTGGAAAATGGTAAATAAAAATATAAACATATTCAGGGATGGGTTTAAAGCAATTGTTGAGGAATGAGAATACAGGTTAGTACCTTTGAACATGGTAAGAAATGGTAAAGACCCTCTTTATTATAAAAGAGAAATAAAGAGACTAAGAAGAAGGTGCAGATTGGAAAGAAATAGTTAGAAATGACTGTGGAAGTAAGGAGAAATTGAAAGAACTTATTAGGAAATTGAATCTAGCAAAGAAGTCAGCAAAGGATAACATGATGGCAAGCTAATTGGCAGTCATACAAATTTTAGTGAAAAATGGAAGGGTATGTATAGGTACTTTAAGGCGGAAACATGTTCCAAGGACATTCCAGGATTCATTAATGAACAAGTGGAGTGTGTATGTGAGGATCTTCAAAAGGTAGAAGTATTCAGTCAGCAGTATGTAAAGATTGTTGGTTAAAAGTATGGTGTCCGGATAGAGGAGGTGACTAATACTAAAGAAGTATTGAAATTTACCTATGATAATGGCATTTAGAATAAGATACAAAAGTTGAAAACTAGAAAAGCGGCTGGAATTGATAAGATTTCAGGGGATAAACAAAAGACGATGGGTTGGGATATAGTACCATATCTGACGTACTTATTTGATTGTTGTTTGCATGAAAGAGTCGTACCAAATGAATAGAGAGTTGCTATAGTAGCCCCTGTGTATAAAGGAAAGGGCGTTAGACATAAAGCTGAAAATTACAGGCCAAACAGTTTGGCATGCATTGCATGTAAGCTTTGGGCAAGCATTCATGTTGATTATATTAGGCATGTTTGCGAAATTAATAACTGGTTCGATAGAAGACAGTTACGGTTTAGGAAAGGTTATTCCACTGAAGCTCAGCTTGTTGGATTCCAGCAAGGTATAGCAGATAACTTGAATTCAGGAGATCAAATGGACTGTATCGTGATTGATCTGCCTAAGGCATTTGAGAGGGTGGATCTGGGAAGGCTACTGGCAAATGTGAGTGCAATTGGACTACACAAAAGTGTGACTGAATGGGTTGCTATATTTCCAGATTATAGATCTCAGAGAATTAGAGTAGGCAAAACTTTATCTGACCCTGTAATAATTAAGAGGGGAATTCCTCAAGGCAGTATTATTGGACCTTTATGTTTTCATATCCATATAAATTATATGAGTAAAGACATGGAATCAGAGATAAGGCTTCTTGCAGATGATGATATTCTGTGTATAGTAATAAATAAGTTACAAGATTGTGAGCAACTGCAAAATGACCTTGATAATGTTGTGAGATGGACAGCAGGCAAAGGTACGATGATAAAAGGGGGTTAAAATTCAGGTTGTGAGTTTCACAATGGAGGCTGAGCTCCCAATTTCTTACAGCCTGCTCAAGGCAACATTACACAAAAAATCTTACAATTTCTGGCTCCTCTAGGCCCAACCTACAATTTAGGCCTACACTTTTTGTACACAGGGGTATCTATTACCCAAACTACTGGGCCTTCTTGGAAAAGAAGAACAGGTTAAATTACTGGCCCAAACACAAAATGTATGGAGGCGTACAGTTGCGCTCCTTGAAAACCAAGTTTTAAAACCCTACTTGGGCTTGCGGCCCGATGATACAGTAGCTAATCCCAAGCTACTGAGGTGACTAGAATGAAAGGTTAATTTAATGCATTACAGGAAAAGAAACAGTTACAAAATCATAGTCACCTGAAGATAAATGGAAGGGGAACTTGAGAGGGTAACACACTCTCTATCCCCGATTTACCGTTACGACTTTATGAAATTTTGCATGAAAAGGAAGAAGATTACTTTTTAGAAATCAAACAGTTACATAGTTAAAGCTTAGAACCTTCCCCTCGGGCAAGTTGGCGGAGATAGCTACAGAGATAGAAAACTGGTGGCCATTACCTGGGCTGATGTACTGCCTGCCGAAGGATGAGGCACCCTGCCTCCTGTCTTAACACGCACACTCAGTACTTCAATGATCAATAAGACAAGGTAGCTTGAAAAGCCTGCAGTTTATATACCCGAGGGGATAGTTCGAGAAGGTTCTACACTAAAACCAGACACACCCTCTCATTTTCATTTTCAGTTCAAAAGTTACAAGAAGCCTACGATAGGCTGAAAAAAAAAATACAAAAATTTCTAATTGGCCAGATTCAAAAGCTGGCAGGACGAGAAGGAAGTGTTGCAAACCTTGAAATATCAAAATAAATGAAAGTTAATGTAGTTAAGAAAACACAAAACTTCTTTAAATCACTAGTTCTTCCACCGTGCACCAGAGAGCATGACCACAGTTTTTGTTAGGACTTCTATGGAGAAAAGTTCAAACTTCTAGTTGTACACCAAAACAAAAAAAAATCCAGACAGTTTAGGAAACATTAAAATAACACAATACTCTGTTATTTATGAGTGACATGTTCTGATTAATGTCCCAACTTCATGCACTAGCTGTTTCAAGATTTGTACGAGCAATAGCATTCCTTAAGGCGCTTCTTTTAAATGTGCGGAGTTGAGGTGTACCTCCCGGTAAAATTATTATTGCTTGTATGTATAGATATGAAGTGTTTACATCCATTTATTATTATTATTATTATTATTATTATTATTATTATTATTATTATTATTGTTATTGTTATTGTTACCGTGTTTTTGTGGTAGCTATGCGTGAAAGAAGGTGCGGGGTGGTGAACAGGTCTCAAGCTATGAAAGTAAAATTAATTTAAAATTTAACAAGGTTATATTTTCTTTTCAAAATAAAGAAATAACAAACATGGCAGGTACAGAGTAGCAAGTCAAAAGGGTAGTTACAATATTTACAGAATTTGGGCTTCGAGCCCTGACTTCACAATGCTTGGGCAATCAGCCCAACCTTACTTCAAAATAAGTATTAACAGAGGGGCAGAAAACCCCATTCATGCTCAGGAGCACTTGCTCCAAATTACACCGAAAAGCCTCCACGAGGCATACAACACTCAATTTTCGAAAAAGAGCCACTCGCTCTCAACTTTAAGCCTCTCAAAGGCCACACCAAACTCCACCTTCAAGTTGTCCTCACTGGACATAGACACAGGGGTAAAATACCCAACCTACTGAGGTCTATTAAATGAAAAGGGGTAATTGCATGACCTCCAAAATAACAATTTGAGAGGAGGCGATCTGCACTCCTAATACACTTTGTTTTTAAAACCTAATCTGGCTCTAGGCCACTAATGCAAGGGCTAATCCCATACTACAGAGGTGACTTTAGAAAAGAACAATTTGTTTTACGTTAACTAAGAATAGGTTGAGAAAAATAAGTTCACCTCAAAACAATATGATTGGGAACTCGAGAGGGTTAAGCACTCTCTATCCCGATATGCAGTTTAAAAGATGGAATAGATACAAGTTCCTTTACATTTTAAGGAAGGTTACATAATGGAAAAACTTCGGACCCGCCCCGAGAGTTAAACTGCTGAGCAAGCAAGAAAAGAAGTAATTAATCGGCCATTACCTGGTTGTTGACTGTCGCCGAAGAAAGAGGCGCTTCCCGCCCCCTGCTATGTACTTTACACACTGAAAGATGGAACAGAAGTGGCCCGGAGACCCTAAAATCAGCAGTTTATATTCTCTCGCGGAAGGTTCGAGGCGTTAGGGGAATGAAAACACCCTCCCACAAACTCTTTATTGGGTAGGATACAGCAACATATTCAAGTTGGGGGAAGATACATCTGATTGGTCAGAAATTAATAAAAGAAATTCGGGATTGGCTAAATACCAAACAAGGGGAAAGAGAGGGGTATACAGCCAACTTAAACAATAACAGAAAGAAATTTAACAAGAAACAAACTTTTGAAATAAAAATTTCTCCAAAAAATAGTTCTTTCACTCCGCACTAGGGTGCACTATTGTTGATCTTCAGTAGTGTCCTCTAGAAGAGAAAGTTCACACTTCTTACTACAAGCAAAACAAAAATACGTCGAAAATGACACAGTTCAAAAACTCTAAAATTTCCACGTAGTGACATCATCTGAGAAATTTGAAAATTAATACCGTCAATAAAGTTCAGACTTCCTCCAGCAGAGGAGTTTCAATTGGCGCACATTTTAAATTAGCGGCGTGGAGGTGTACCGCCTGGTACAGACCTCCCCCCCCCAAAAGTTCCTCCAGGGGTGACACATGAAATTTGTTTGAAAACAAGGTCCAAGTTTTGATATAGATATGGAGATTAATTGCCGAAGAATTTATAAGATTTTCTTAATGTGGTTTGATTCAGTTTCAAAATTTTTGTTGTAACTGGAGAAGTAAAGTTTTTATGTTTGTAGAAGTTGAATTCAGAAGGAAAACTTTAGTTTTTAAAGTTGAGGAAAATTTTCTAAGTCCACCAAATATTGCAGTAGAATACCCAAGAAAAGGTAGTGAAGTTGATCTGGAATGTCCATATAGTTGATGTTGATTAAGTTGGATGGCCAGACCGGCCGTTGCAGCTTGCGTCCAGAGGAGGCCGCTCGGACCCTTCAAGTACCCTGAGATACCGCTCGCCCGCACTATGAGGGGAGCAGTGGTGTTGAAGCACGCCGCGCCCGCGGTGAACATATACAGGCTGCGGGCAAGTAGCAGGTCGTGCGCCGCACCTCAGCCTTGGCCGGGAGGAGAGCTCCGGCTCGTCGTGCACATGTGGTCCTCGCTGGGGAAGAGGGGGCCCTTCCTCTAACCCAATCGCAGCACGGCGCCGCACGGCTGCGGGGGCACTGAAACATTAAAGCTAGGCGGCAGAATTTGTTGGACCATCATCTTTTTTTTGAGGGCACAGGCTTTGTGGAGAGGTTGAGGGACCAGCGGCGTGCAGAAATTCATTTCATATGTGAGCCACTGTGTATAGTGGAGCAGGAGACGGGAGCGTGGTAATGGCCGTAGCAAGGATAGGACAGCAGTTTAACCGCGCGGGGAAGGTTTACAAAAACTTACATATGAAACAAAATATTATAGAAGGGGCAGAATGCCTTCAACGTGAAAACTCAAAAAAAAAATATAACCTTCATATTCCTTTCAAGATAATATGAAGCAAGTTAACACAGAAATTACACCGGTTTCACCTGTGACAGGTGAACCCTAAATATCCTCTCGGTGGCTGGATTGCTTAATAATAATGTGACCGGCGTAAGGAAATCGAGAATGACACACGGCCCATGGAATCTGGGGGCAAGCTTGCCCGCGGGAACAAAATTCTTGACCATTACTTGGTCACCTACGTTCAAAGGGGTGGGTCTCCGTCCACGATCATACCTTTCCCTAACCTTTTCATGAGACACTTTAAGATTGGCTTTAGCCTTCTTCCAAAGATCTTTAATATTATCCGGATCTATTGTCTCGGGTAGAATGTCACTCAGAGACCAGAGGTTAGAGAGCGGCGTGTTGGGAACGAACTTGAACATCAAAGAAGCTGGAGTAAATTTGTGAGATTCATGAACCGCCGAATTCAAAGCAAAAGCTAACCAATTCAGGGACGTGTCCCACCTGGAATGATCTTCATGATGATAGGCAATAAGCGCGGACCTGAGATTACGATTAACCCGTTCAGCCAGAGATGGTTGAGGGTAATAAGCAGAAATAGTCACATGAGAGATGGACAGGTCAAAGCAGAATTTACGAAATAAATTAGATGTAAAAGCCTTAGCATTATCAGATACAACATATTGGCACGGACCAAAAGAAGCAAAAATAGAATTTAGGCAAGTAATGGTGGACTGCGCGGTAGCCAGCTTAGTTGAAAATAACCAGGAAAATCTCGTAAAGCCATCTACGCATACAAAGATGAACTTGTTGGCATTTCCCTTAGACTGGGGGAAGGGTCCTACATAATCAATATACAGGCGTTCCATGGGGCGCGACGCTTGATGCGAAGACAAAAGGCCTACCTTGGTGTACATGGTGGGTTTACTGAGCAAACAAGATTTACAAGCTTTTACAAGTTCACGGATTTCACCGTCCATACCCTTCCAGATGAACCTTTCACGAATCTTTTCACGAGTTTTAAAGATACCAAGATGCCCTCCTAATGGGGTCTCATGATAATACTTGAAGATCATAGATACAAGAACAGCTGGAATGACAACTTTCATCATCTTATCATGCCTCGAAGGGCAACATAGAACACCATTCCTCAGAACATAAGGGACAACATGTTCCCCAGAAGAAAGGGTTTCCATTATCGGAGCCAGCGTCGGATCTTCACGTTGGTATTTCTCGATATCCCTAAAGAGCATGGGAACATCTGTTAAGATGGCATTAACATCAGATAGTATGGACTCGGAAGGTGATGAACTGTCGACCGGTTCATGGGTCTCGACGTCGTTGGAAAACATACGGCTGAGTCCATCAGCAACAACATTTTTGGTACCTCTGATATGCCTGACATCGAATTGGAAGGCAGAAATACGGATGGCCCAACGGGCTATGCGACCAGTACGACGCGGCCTACCTAAGACCCAGCTTAAGGCTTGATTATCTGTCTCCAGGTCGAATTTGACATGTTCCAGATAGAGACGGAACTTCTCTAAGGCAAATAAGACTGCCAACCCTTCGAGCTCATAGATAGAATACTTGGCTTCTTGAGCCGATAAAGTCCTAGATGCATAGGCGATGGGTCGCCTCCCTAGTTCAGTCTCTTGAAGAAGGACTGCAGCTACTGCTGACAACGACGCGTCGGTTTGGACGATGAATTTCTTCGAGAAATCAGGCATAGCAAGACCAGGGGCATTACATAGAGCTAATTTAAGATCTTCAAAAGCGGCTTGTTGAGAAGGTCCCCACTCGAATTTGATGCCTTTCCTACGAAGAAGGTTCAAGGGCGCCGCTCTATTAGCGAAGTTAGGAATAAACTTCCTGAAGAAATTCACCATACCAATAAACCTGGCGATACCTTTAATGTCATTGGGAGGTTTAAAATCACGGATGGCCTGTGTTCTAGAATGATCGACCGCTACACCATCAGGTGACACAATATGCCCTGGGAACGACATAGAGGGCTTAGCAAAGGCGACCTTGGACAACTTGACAGTTAACCCAGCCTTACGAAGGCGATCGAGAACTTCTCGCAGATGATCTAGATGTTCTTCAAAAGTCTCTGAAAATACGACGACATCATCCAAGTAGTGATATAAGTACTCAAATTTGATGTCGGAGAAGACCCTATCTAGTAGCCTAGTGAGTACAGCTGCTCCCGTGGGGAGCCCGAAAGGCACGCGGTTGTATTCGTATAAATTCCAGTCCGTGGCAAACGCTGTAAGATGTTTAGACTCTTCGGCTAGGGGAATTTGATTATAGGCCTGATTCAAGTCCAAGATAGTAAAGAACTTGGCCTTACGGAACCATGAAAAACAAGAATGAAGGTCGGGAAGGGGCACAGATTGTAACACCACCTTCCGATTGAGAGCCCTATAATCAATGACAGGCCTGAAGCCTCCTTGGGGTATCGGGACTAGAAAAATAGGTGACGAATACGCCGACTTAGAGGGCCTAATAATACCATCCTTCAATATCTGATCAATGATTTCTTTCAGAGCCTTCATTTTAGGTGGCAATAGCCTATAAGGTGGGAAACGGACGGGAATCGAATCCGTGACCTCAATTTTGTATTCAATAAGGTCAGTAACGCCAAGAGTATCCGAAAACACCTCTGGAAATGACTGACATAATTTACGAATACTATCAGCCTGCTCCTCAGGTAGATGTCTAAGGTCTAACAACATCTCATCCTGGGTAGGCGAAATAGATGAACATGATACAGAATTACACTTTAACAAGGGAATTTTACAATTGGACGCAAATTTGAATGTGCACGACCTACTCTGGAGATCGAGCACAAGACCAGTGTGAGAAATGAAGTCCGCTCCCAGAATGATGGGGCAAGACAAGTGCTTAGCCACAAACAGTTTGGTTTTCCATGTAAATTTAAAAATACGAATTTTGACCTGTACAGAACCTAGAATTTCTAATGGAGATGAATTAGCCGAAACATATTGAACAGGAGATGAGTCATAGTCAGGTAGTTTACAAACAGACTTCAATTTTGAATACCATTGGTCCGAAATAATTGAACAAATACTGCCTGAATCTAATGGAGCGGTTATAGGCTCGTTATTTAACTCAATCTTAAGAAAAGGAACAGGTGCGGGGGTATCCGCCGCAATCCTAAGACATTCTTTAGGGCATTCAAAAGATGAATTTGAAGACTGATCGTTCCCTGAATTCACGACCTTTTTGCCAGGGGCTGAGCCTTGCGAAGCAGAATTAGTCGACTCAGCCGAAGCCGCTAGTCACATTTTATTATTGGCATTGGTGGAATTTGCACCAGAAGTTGAGCAGGAGGGGGTGCTATTTGAGTTTGGGCAATTCTTGGCGATATGTGAGAAAGCCCCACATTTAAAACAGCCTTGTGATGAACCAGCCCCATTATTTGCCCTACTAGACTTGATCAGTGGACACTTATTGCGAAGATGGTCAGGCGACCCGCAAGCATAACATTTACGAGGTGTGACTGATCGGCGAGGTGGAGGCCGAGTATTACTAAAAGAAGGTGGGGGTTCTTTCGCGACACGCAAGGAATCGGCGTATCTCACTCCTTCCGCTGAGACGGCCAACGCTTCAAGTTCAGAGAAAGTTTGCGGGCACGCCGCGAAACACAAATATGACCTATAGGGTGGTGAAATTCCTTCTACAATAGCCTGTACAATCTGGTCTTCAGGAAAATGAAGAGCAAACACCCTAGTATAGAATTTAATATCTTGGATAAAGTCTGCCAAGTTTTCATCCAAACGCTGTACACGATAATAGTACTTCTGAATCAGAGATGACCTCGCGCGAGCAGGAATAAAATTTGCAAGCAAGTGTGCGTGAAAATCTTCAATAGATGACTGTTCAGCTATGGCTCTTACTATTTTGTCAGAGAGAATACCAATTGCATAAGGATAGATGATTTGCAAAATTTGACATGGAGAAAGAGAAAACACAAGGGCATGGTCCTGAAATTCAACTAGAAATCTTAAAAATGAAATTACGTCACTGGTGGTATTAACGGAAAACTTAGAGATACCTCTGAGCAACATTGCCAATGGATGAGGCAAGCTGCTAAACCCTGGTGACATAGTAGGTAAAGGTTTCAATGGCAAGGAAGTTAATTCCGAACGTATATTATTCAACGATGCACGGCGTTCAGACTCGTCCAATGGGGCAGCGGTTGTTTGAGCAGCGATGGTTTTCCTATTTACTTCTCCCTTAGGAGGCTCTTCCTCGCTACCTACATTCACTGTGGTGGGTAGATCGCTTTTGGGAGGAACCTCCCCAGTTAACAATTGAGTGACCTTGCTAGATAATTCAGAAATATTTTCAAGCAGCGTACTAGCTTCCTTCTTCTGAACGTCATTCAGCTTTAGAGACAACAGATCGTTAACTCTATTTGAGAAATGATATAGCCTGGCTTGCACACGCTTAATTTGATTAGGAGAAGGATCATTTTCATCAAAAAAACTAACTACAGAGGCTAGCCCAGTAATATTCTCGACGATCGTGGAAAGAGAGTCGTCAATTTCTTTCTCTCCCAAGGTGGGGATGGAAATAGGCAACTCAAGGGACTCTCTAAGCTTGTTTGTGTCTATCGCAACGGTGCCTCCAGATTGCACATTTCTAATAGTCAATTCATAGATCAACTCCTCCTTGCGCAAATAGTTAAGATGGAGAACATCGCGAGGGCCGGGCATGATGACAGAACAATTTTGAAAAACTCAAAAAATTCCAGCAACAGAGAAAATGGTTAGAGTTCGGATGAAAACAATGTTTAGCCGTCAAAAGGGGCTAAAATGAGACCCATTCAACCACGCTCTGCTACCACTTGTTACCGTGTTTTTGTGGTAGTTATGCGTGAAAGAAGGTGCGGGGTGGTGAACAGGTCTCAAGCTATGAAAGTAAAATTAATTTAAAATTTAACAAGGTTATATTTTCTTTTCAAAATAAAGAAATAACAAACATGCAGGTACAGAGTAGCAAGTCAAAAGGGTAGTTACAATATTTACAGAATTTGGGCTTCGAGCCCTGACTTCACAATGCTTGGGCAATCAGCCCAACCTTACTTCAAAATAAGTATTAACAGAGGGGCAGAAAACCCCATTCATGCTCAGGAGCACTTGCTCCAAATTACACCGAAAAGCCTCCACGAGGCATACAATACTCAATTTTCGAAAAAGAGCCACTCGCTCTCAACTTTAAGCCTCTCAAAGGCCACACCAAACTCCACCTTCAAGTTGTCCTCACTGGACATAGACACAGGGGTAAAATACCCAACCTACTGAGGTCTATTAAATGAAAAGGGGTAATTACATGACCTCCAAAATAACAATTTGAGAGGAGGCGATCTGCACTCCTAATACACTTTGTTTTTAAAACCTAATCTGGCTCTAGGCCACTAATGCAAGGGCTAATCCCATACTACAGAGGTGACTTTAGAAAAGAACAATTTGTTTTACGTTAACTAAGAATAGGTTGAGAAAAATAAGTTCACCTCAAAACAATATGATTGGGAACTCGAGAGGGTTAAGCACTCTCTATCCCGATATGCAGTTTAAAAGATGGAATAGATACAAGTTCCTTTACATTTTAAGGAAGGTTACATAATGGAAAAACTTCGGACCCGCCCCGAGAGTTAAACTGCTGAGCAAGCAAGAAAAGAAGTAATTAATCGGCCATTACCTGGTTGTTGACTGTCGCCGAAGAAAGAGGCGCTTCCCGCCCCCTGCTATGTACTTTACACACTGAAAGATGGAACAGAAGTGGCCCGGAGACCCTAAAATCAGCAGTTTATATTCTCTCGCGGAAGGTTCGAGGCGTTAGGGGAATGAAAACACCCTCCCACAAACTCTTTATTGGGTAGGATACAGCAACATATTCAAGTTGGGGGAAGATACATCTGATTGGTCAGAAATTAATAAAAGAAATTCGGGATTGGCTAAATACCAAACAAGGGGAAAGAGAGGGGTATACAGCCAACTTAAACAATAACAGAAAGAAATTTAACAGGAAACAAACTTTTGAAATAAAAATTTCTCCAAAAAATAGTTCTTTCACTCCGCACTAGGGTGCACTATTGTTGATCTTCAGTAGTGTCCTCTAGAAGAGAAAGTTCACACTTCTTACTACAAGCAAAACAAAAATACGTCGAAAATGACACAGTTCAAAAACTCTAAAATTTCCACGTAGTGACATCTTCTGAGAAATTTGAAAATTAATACCGTCAGTAAAGTTCAGACTTCCTCCAGCAGAGGAGTTTCAATTGGCGCACATTTTAAATTAGCGGCGTGGAGGTGTACCGCCCGGTACAGTTATTATTCCGGGGTATCTGTGGAACAGCAGAGGTGAAAGAAGGTGCCGGGATGAATGGGTCTAACTACCAAATCAAAGTTAATTTTAAAACTTTGACAACGGTTATATTTTCTGAGTTCCAGCAATTAATAACAACAAAAATCTAACAATTTTTGATTAGGTGAAGAAACAAGACTAGGAAGGATCCAAGATTTCAGAATTTAAAAACCCTTGGGCCACAAGCCCCTAGTTTTTACAAGTTTGAGCTCCTAGCTCGGCATTACCAAGTACAAATTTGTTCAAAGGGCAGAAATCCCCCAAAACATGGAGCACCAGCTCCGTCATTTACAATATCAAGCCTCCTGGAGGCACTTTTACAACACATAAGAGTTGACCTGCTCTCAGATTTTCAAGCCTATTAAAGGCCATATCAGATTTTACAATTAATTGCCATCAAGGCACAACTTACAAACGTGACACAGGGGTATCTTGTACCCAATCTACTGGGCCTTAGCAGAAAAAGAACAGGTTAAGAAACTGGCCCGAAAAACCAAAAGGAATGGAGGCGAGTATTTGCGCTCCTACACATGCATTCTTAAAACCTAAAAGGCACTAGGCCGATGACACAGGGGCTATTCCCAACCTATGGAGGTGACCCGTATAAGAAGGAAATTTAAACATTATGGAAGAGAAAATTTCATTTACCAAAACGTAGTCACCTCAAACCAAAATGAAGGGGAGCTCGAGAGGGTAAATCACTCTCTATCCCCAAATTACAGTTACAAATTTAATTAAGTTTTTACATAAGCTGGCAGAAAATTACATATTTAGGAAATTAGGTTACATTGTAATGGTTTTGGACCTTTCCCGCGGGTTAAACTGCTGAGCTAGCAAGAAATAAAGATATTAAATGGCCATTACCTTACTGAAGACCTGCTGCCTGATGAAAGAGGCTCTTCCTGCCTCCTGCTTTACGTCCACACACTTAGTTAGAAGTTGATCGAGTGGCCGAGAGACGAGAAAATCCGAAGTTTGTAAACCCTTGGGGAAGGTTTGAGACCCTTTCATGAATAATCAAGACACACCCCCAGGTTTTTATTGGCTACATTAAACAGTTACACACGAAATCAAAGAAGAAATATGGGATTGGCTGAAAATTAATTACAGAAATTATTGATTGGCTAACTTCAAAACTGGTGGAAGGAAAAGCTAAATATTGCCAACCCACAAAAGAATGAACAAAATTTAGTAAAGAAACAAAACTTATGAGTACAAAATTTCTCCAAAAAAAGTTCCTTCACTTCGCACCAGGGTGCATGATCATAGTTTTTCGGCAGTGACGTCTATGAGAGTATGTCCAAACTTCTTGATAAATAGTAAACAAAAACAAGTGGAAATTCACACAGTGACATCTTCAGAGGAAAGGTGAAATAGGTCCAGTTTCAAGTTCACTGTTTCTCCTGTAGATGAGTAATTTATGGCGGAAGATTTAAATGTGCGGCATAGAGGTGTACCACCCAGTACAGACCTCCTCCCCCCTCCCCAAATGTCCTTCCAAGGGGTGACACAGAAGAATTTAAAAAAAAAAATTATCATTAGTTGAAGAAAATTTCTAATTCTTTGCAAATAGATTTGTGGAAGAATATGGAAGAGACATTAATAGTTGAAAAAAGAATTTCCAAAGTCTTTTAACATTGATTTGTGGAAGAATTTTGAAGAGCGTTAATTTAAAAAAAATTTTTTTTTTTTTTTTGAAGTAGATGGGTAGAAATTAGTTAAACACCATCTTTAGAGTGTCTTTGTTGCCGTAGAATGCAAAATACATGTTGATAATTTTGACGGCAAGACCAGCTGCCGATGTCCAGTCGAGGTCGCCCGGACCCCTCAAGTACCCTCAGATACACCTCTCCCGCTATTATGAGAGGGGTAGTTGTCGTGAAGGATGCTGCAGATCAGAAGTGTATGTACAGTCCCCAGATGAATTGGCGGTAGGTGCGCCGCACTTCAGCCTTTGCCGGGAGATGGACTCCGGCACGCGTGCACAGGTTGACATCACGGGAGTGGAGTGGGCCCGTGCCCCATCTCAGTTAAGGTACGGCGACGAACGGCTGCGGGGACACTGAAACAGTAATATCTCGGCGACAGCAAAATGTTGTTGGAAACTTGAGAATAGAGGGTACGATCGTTTTTGGTGAGCAGAGGGGCCAGCGGCGTGGAAGACAATTTGCCACTAGTGTGGATTTTGAGGAGGCGGGGGCTTGGTAATGACCACAAAGGAATGGACAGCAGGAAAACCAGAGGGAAAGATCGTACATTTGTATACAGATCAGATAAGACAACAAAAGTGCAGAAGGCCTAAGATTTAGAGAAAATATAACCTTCAGAGGTCCAGCAAAAGTTTAGTGGCAATGAACAAACAACAAAATGTATTATACAGCTTTTACTTAGGTGATATGGACCCTAAAGATCCTCTCGGTTGCTGGATTGTTCACTAATAATGTGACAGGAGTCAGGAAATCTAAAATGATGCACGGCCATTGAAATCTGGGGGCAAGCTTGCCCCCGGGAACAAAGTTTTTAACCATGACTTGATCTCCTACTTTTAGATTGGTGGGCCTCCATCCACGATCAATCTTTCCCTAACCTTATCATGAGAAACTTTAAGATTGGCCTTAGCCTTCTTCCAGAGATCTCTAATATTATCGGGATATATTGTCTCGGGTAGAATATCACTAAGAGACCAAATGTTAGAGAGCGGTGTGTTGGGTACAAATTTAAACATCAAGGAAGCTGGAGTGAACTTATGAGATTCATGAAGCGCTGAATTCAAAGCGAAGGCCAACCAATGCAGGGATGTATCCCACCTGGAATGATCATCATGATGATAGGTAATAAGAGCCGATCTCCGATTACGATTGACCCGCTCAGCCGGAGATGGTTGGGGATAATACGCTGAAGTAGTTACGTGAGAGATGGACAGATCAAAACAGAATTTACGGAAGAGATTGGAGGTAAAGGCTTTAGCATTATCGGAAACCAAGTATTGGCACGGACCAAAAGAAGCAAAGATGGTATTTAAACAAGAAATGGTGGACTGAGCAGTAGCCAGCTTAGTTGGAAATAACCAGGAAAATCTTGTGAAACCATCTACACACACGAGAATAAATTTGTTGGCATTCCCCTTTGATTGGGGGAAGGGTCCTACGTAGTCGATATACAGGCGTTCCATGGGGCGCGACGCTTGATGAGAAGATAGAAGACCTAAATTAGTTGACAATGTGGGTTTACTGAGCAAACATGATTTACAAGCTTTTACAAATTCACGAATTTCACCGTCCATACCTTTCCAAATGAACATTTCTCGGATCTTTTCTCGGGTTTTGAAGACGCCTAAATGACCCCCTAATGGGGTCTCATGGAAGTACTTGAAGATCATGGGTACAAGAACCGCTGGAACCACAACTTTTATCTTCTTATCATGCCCCGACAGGCAACATAAAACACCATTCCTCAATACATAAGGGACAACATATTCCCCAGAAGAAAGGGTTTCCATAATAGGAGCCAGCACTGGATCTTCGCGTTGATATTTTTCAATATCTCTAAACAACATGTGGGCATCAGTTAGAATGGCATTTACCCAGGAGGAATAGACTCGGGAAGAGAAGAACTATCTTCCAACTTGGAGGTCTCCACATCGTGAGCAAACATGCGGCTTAGTCGGTCCGCCACAACATTTTCAGACCCTCTTATATGCTTAACATCAAACTGGAAGGCAGAAATCCTGATGGCCCTGCAGGCTATGCAACCAATACGACGCGGCCTAGCTAGGACCCAGCTTAAGGCTTGGTTATCAGTTTCCAAGTCGAACTTGACGTGTTCCAGATAGAGGCGGAACTTCTCTAGTGCAAATAAGTCTGCCAAACCCTCAAGTTCATAGATGGAATATTTGGCTTCTTGAGCCGATAGTGTCCTAGATGCATAGGTGATGGGTCGCCTCCTGAGTTGTCTCTTGAAGAAGGACTGCAACCACTGCCGCCGACGATGCATCGGTTTGGATGATGAATTTCTTCGAGAAATCAGGCATAGCAAGGACAGGGGCATTACAAAGAGCTAGTTTCAGGTCTTTGAAAGCGGCTTGTTCAGAAGGCCCCCACTCGAACTTGACGCCTTTCCTACGAAGTAAGCTCAAGGGCGCCGCTCTGTTAGCAAAGTTAGGGATAAATTTCCTGAAGAAATTCACCATGCCTATGAATCTGGCAATACCTTTGATGTACTTGGGGGGTTTGAAATCACGGATGGCCTGTGTTCTGGAACGATCAATGGAAACACCATCGGGCGACACAACATGCCCTAGAAATGACATGGAAGGCTTAGCGAAAGCAACCTTAGACAACTTCATGATTAACCCTGCTTTACGAAGGCGATTAAGGACCTCTTTCAGATGATCTAGATGTTCTTCAAAGGTCTCAGATATAAGTACTCTAATTTGATGTCGGAGAAGACCCTATCTAGCAGTCTTGTAAGCACAGCTGCTCCGTTGGGGAGCCCGAAAGGTATGCGGTTGTACTCGTACAAGTTCCAATCCGTGGCAAAAGCTGTCAGGTGTTTGGATTCTTCGGCTAGAGGGATCTGGTTATACGCCTGATTAAGGTCTAAGGTAGTAAAGAACTTAGCTTTTCGAAATCATGAAAAACAAGAGTGAAGGTCGGGAAGGGGCACAAATTGTAACACGACCTTCTGATTTAAAGCCCTATAGTCAATCACACGCCTAAAGCCTCCTTGGGGTTTCGGAACCAAGAAAATAGGCGAAGAATATGCCGACTTAGAGGGCCGAATTATACCATCTTTCAGCATTTGATCGATGATCTCCTTAAGAGCCTTCATTTTAGGAGGAGAAAGCCTATAAGGGGGAAACCTAACTGGATCGAATCAGTAACCTCAATCTTGTATTCAATAAGGTCAGTAACACCAAGAGTATCGGAGAAAACATCTGGAAACAACTGACACAACTTACAAATACTCTCAGCCTTCTCCTCAGGTAGATGTCTAAGGTCTAGAAACGTCTCATCCTGGGTAGGCATAACAGATGAACATGACACAGAAGTACATTTTAATAAGGGAATTTTACAATTATTGGCAAACTGGAAGGTGCACGACTTGCTCTGAATGTCGAGCACTAGACCAGTAAAAGACATGAAATCCGCTTCCAATATTACTGGGCAAGACAGGTGCTTAGCTACAAACAGTTTGACTTTCCAAGTAAATTTAGAAACACGAATTTTGGCATACAGGGAACCTAAAATTTCTAATGGAGAAGAATTAGCCGAAATGCATTGAACCGAAGACGAACAATAATCGGAAAATTGTCAGACAGACTTTAATTTAGAGTACCATTCAGCCCAGAGTCTAGTAGAGCAGTAAGCGGTTCATCATTCAACTCAATTTTCAGAAATGGTACAAGTGCGGGGGTCTCCACCGCAATCCTAAGGCGTTGTTTAGGGCATTCCACTGCTGGTTTAGAAACTTCTATCCTGTTCCAAGCTTCCGGAGGCTTTAACTGGGGCTGAGCCTTGGAAAGATGAATTTGCCGACTCAGCCGATGCCACTAGTCACTTTTGATTATTGGCGTTGGTGGAAGTTGCACCAGAAGTTGAGCAGGCGGGGGTGCTATTAGTATTAAGGCAATTCTTGGCTATATGGGAAAACGAGCCACATTTAAACAGTCTAGGGATGACCCTGCTCCGATCTTTGTCCCACTGGATTTAATGAAAGGACACTTATTCCGGAGATGATCTGCGGACCCACAAGCATAACATTTGTGGGTTATGGAAGTTCGGCGAGGGGGAGGCCGAAAAGTACTTGAAGACGGAGGGGTTTCCCTAGCGACACGTAATGTGTCGGCATACCTATCTCCTTCGGCTGAGACAGCCATAGCCTCTAACTCAGCAAAAGTTTGCGGGCGCGACGCAAAACACAAGTATGACCAGTAGGGTGGAGAAATTCGTTCCACAATGGCCTGCACAATTTGATCTTCAGGGAAATGAAGAGCAAATACCCTAGTGTAGAACTTAATGTCTTTGATGAAGTCGGCAAGATTTTCATCCAGTCGCTGTACTCGGTAATAATACTTTTGAATTAGAGATGACCTAGCTCGAGCCGGAATGAAATTAGTTAGCAGATGGGCGTGGAAGTCTTCTATAGAGGATTTTCAGCTATGGCTCTGACTATTTTGTCTGAGAAGACACCAATGGAGTAAGGGTAAATAATCTGAAGAATTTGAGAAGGGGAAATCGAAAACACAAGAGCGTGATCCTAAAACTCAACTAAAAATCGTAAAAATGAAATGGCATTGCTAGTAGAATTGAGCGAAAATTTGGAAATTCCCCTAAGTAACATAGCCAAAGGATGAGGCAAACTACTAAAGCCCGGTGACATAACAGGTAATGGCCTGGGGGGTGAAGAGGCTTCAGAGACAGTGTTATTCAAAAAGAAAGGTGGAATTGAGGTACGACAATCAGACTCATTTCCTAATGGGACAGACGTCTGTTGAGTAGCCAAAGATTTACTACTTTCTTCTCCCTTGGAAGAATCCTCCTCATTATTTATGTTTACCACAGGGGGCTGGTCGGTTTTGGGAGCCGCTGCCCCAGTTAACAATTGACTAACCTTACTGGGCATTTTAGAAAGGTGTTCAGCAAGAGCACTAGCCTCCTTCCCTTGAACGTCGTTTAACTTAAGAGACAATATATCACTCGCCCTATTATAAAAATGGTACAATCTCGCCTGTACTCTTTTAAGTTGATTTGGAGATGGATCACTTACTTCAAAAAACTAACTACAGATGCTAGCTCAGTAGTGTTATCCGTGATAGTGGAGAGAGCCTCATCAATATCTTTCTCTCCCAAAGTTGGGAAACTAATTGGCAATCCAAGGGATTCTTTAAGCTTGGTGGTATCAGCCGCAACCGTGCCTCCAGATTGAACTTTTCTGATAGCTAAATCATAAATCAATTCCTCTTTGCGCAAGTAGCTGGGATGAAGGACTTCACGAGGGTCGGACATGATGACAAAAACTTAACAAATTTAGCAAATAGGAAAGAAAATTCCAGCGACTGAGAAAATAGTTAGAGTACAAGTCAAATCGAATGTTTAGCCGTCAAAGGGGGCTTAAATGAGACCCATTCAACCGCTCTCTGCTACCACTTGTTCCGGGGTATCTGTGGAACAGCAGAGGTGAAAGAAGGTGCCGGGATGAATGGGTCAAACTACCAAATCAAAGTTAATTTTAAAACTTTAACAACGGTTATATTTTCTGAGTTCCAACAATTAATAACAACAAAAATCTAATAATTTTTGATTAGGTGAAGAAACAAGACTAGGAAGGATCCAAGATTTCAGAATTTAAAAACCCTTGGGCCACAAGCCCCTAGTTTTTACAAGTTTGAGCTCCTAGCTCGGCATTACCAAGTACAAATTTGTTCAAAGGGCAGAAATCCCCCAAAACATGGAGCACCAGCTCCGTCATTTACAATATCAAGCCTCCTGGAGGCACTTTTACAACACATAAAAGAGCTGACCTGCTCTCAGATTTTCAAGCCTATTAAAGGCCATACCAGACTTCACAATTAATTGCCATCAAGGCACAACTTACAAACATGACACGGGGGTATCTTGTACCCAATCTACTGGGTCTTAGCAGAAAAAGAACAGGTTAAGAAACTGGCCCGAAAAACCAAAAGGAATGGAGGCGAGTATTTGCGCTCCTACACATGCATTCTTAAAACCTAAAAGGCACTAGGCCGATGACACAGGGGCTATTCCCAACCTATGGAGGTGACCTGTATAAGAAGGAAATTTAAACATTACGGAAGTGAAAATTTCAGTTACCAAAACGTAGTCACCTCAAACCAAAATGAAGGGGAGCTCGAGAGGGTAAATCACTCTCTATCCCCGAATTACAGTTACAAATTTAATTAAGTTTTTACATAAGCTGGCAGAAAATTACATATTTAGGAAATTAGGTTACATTGTAATGGTTTCGGACCTTTCCCGTGGCTTAAACTGCTGAGCTAGCAAGAAATAAAGATGTTAAATGGCCATTACCTTACTGAAGACCTGCTGCCTGATGAAAGAGGCGCTTCCCGCCTCCTGCTTTACGTCTACACACTTAGTTAGATGTTGATCGAGTGGCCGAGAGACGAGAAAATCCGCGGTTTATAAACCCTCGGGGAAGGTTTGAGACCCTTTCATGAATAATCAAGACACACCCCCAGGTTGTTATTGGCTACATTAAACATTTACACACAAAATCGAAGATGAAATACGGGATTGGCTGAAAATTAATTACAGAAATTATTGATTGGCTAACTTCAAAACTGGCAGAAGGAAAAGCTAAATATTGCCATCCCACAAAAGAATGAACAAAATTTAGTAAAGAAACAACTCTTATGAGTACAAAATTTCTTCAAAAAAGTTCCTTCACTTCGCACCAGGGTGCATGATCATAGTTTTTCGGCAGTGACATCCATGAGAGAATGTCCAAACTTCTTGATAAATAAACAAAAACAACTCGAAATTCACACAGTTACATCTTCAGAGGAAAGGTGAAAAATAGGTCCAGTTTCAAGTTCACTGTTTCTCCTGTAGATGAGTACTTTAAGGCGGAAGATTTAAATGTGCGGCATAGAGGTGTACCACCCAGTACGATTATTATTATTATTATTATTATTATTATTATTATTATTATTATTATTATTATTATTATTATTATTATTATTATTATTATTATTTACGTAATTGAATGATCATATTGTGTGTGAGGTTATGAAACTGTGTTGTACACAGACATTGATATCAGTTCGGTTAATGTACATACCTGTGAATTAATATTATAATTTATTCTTACCTGTATATATAAATTGTAATCCGTAATTGTGAAACACACTGTAACTTAAAGAATGGTAATAAGGCACTAGAACTTTTGGTTAAAAGTCTTTCGGATAATGGAGGTTCTACAGTACTCTTATATTACTTTCTTCATCAATAATATAATTTACGTTGTTGGTACGTAACTCGCACAAAAGAAGGATATTGAGAACTCGTCACACGGAAACAAACGAGAGCAGACTCGTTAGAATCAAGCTTACCAGTCATTGACAAATGAGTCCGGCTCCTTAGCTGAATGGTCGGTACAGAGAAGCCCGGGTCCAATATCTGGCCGCTTCTGGAATTTTAATCTTAACTCTTTTTTCTTGGAGACTAGGTGTTCGTGCTGTCACCAATATCACTGCAACTTATACACTACACATCGCACCGCTATTACACCAGATTGAGAACAGCAGATACAGACCCACACCTGTAAACACGGGGAGTAAAGAAAGTGAATCGGACAGGAATAAGTTAAGAATTTCTCAATTACTTTCCATTATTTTAACACGAAACAATTTCTTAGTCAACACTTCCGGAGTTGATTTCAACTAACAGGCACATATTTTTCTGCCGCTTACAGATCGTGCAACAAGCTATCCAAACTGAAATGTCTGTGAACACAACTCCTAACTTAAACCAACAGTGAATCCACCTTTTGAACTTAGAAAAGGACAAACCAGTGGAATCGACCTTTTCTATACATTTTCCAACACAGTACAGTGCGACTAGGAAGAAGACTAGAATTCAATGAAAAAAGAGCACATTCTATTTCTTCAAGATTACAACACCCACTTCTAGTTTTAAAACAATAAGTGATTTTAATTACGCCTTTGGGATTCAAATAGATACTATAGATTTTAGCTCAATAAGATAGAAGTTTTTAACTTATTTTAAATTTACTTCCTTCTAACACCTGTACACTTCCCACCGCAAACTCCCCCCTCCCCCTCCAACCCATACATTATTTACTAACAATAGTTTTAAAGTCAACAAGGATTTTATTATATGCTTACTTTAATGTTTTTTATCTAAGCTTTTGTGTATACAGCTGATGATGATCGCAAAGTGATCAAAACATGTACTATTATTTTTAATGATATTATAAATTGCCAAAGGCAAAATAAAAAGGTGTCGATTAGGTGGAAAATATTTTCTTATGGAACCATTAGTTTAAAATGTTAGGCAAGAGAAAACATAGTTCGGTGTCATTAAAAGACAAACGATAGTCGCCACAAGACCTATCTGTGTCGGTGCGACGTAAAGAAAAAAAAAAAAGCGAAGTGTCGAAATGCCGTGATAAAGGTGAAAGCGGAACTAAATTATCAGCCAAATTCCGTGTTGGAAAACAACCATTAGTGATTGGAAGAGAAATCGTTATAAAATTGAAGTTTTGTCTTAACATAATTTGAAAAGACAATCGTTGAACGGCATACGTCTAAAGTGTCCTATTATAAAAACTTAAAGGAAGCAGTGTTTGTTTGGTTTTCCCAGAAAAGGAGAAGAAGCAGCCTTATTTGTGGCCCATTAATTCGAGATAAAGCTCAGCATTTGAATAAACTTATGAAATGGGACGCTAATTTTACTGCAAGTAATGGATGAGTAGACGGGTGGAAAGGGAGGCATGGTGAAATATGTTAACCTTCGATAAAAGGTGACACTCTGACATTATATCATCCAGCCACATTAGCCTATATATCAGAATTTGCCAAGATTATTTCAAACTAAAACTACTCACCTCAAGAACTGTACAGCTGCAGTGAGACTGGACTTAATTTTAAACAATTGCCAAAGAAAGCCTTGCTTCAAAGACAGAACATACACCTTCTTTCAAGGTGAGCAAGGAGCGTGGATGACCAAATAAGCAAGCAAATATGACCTCAAATGTGGCAAGGACTTGTTTTGTAATCAGTGTGGCCCTGCAGTATCAAAGTTCAGTAAAGAAAATGGTTTACTGCCGAGGGCATTACTTGTTCTTGATAATGCCCTAGCACTCAGCTCAGTGGATAAACTCGTCAATGGAGATATCAAAACTGTTTTTCTGCCACCTAATGTTATTCCACTGCTTGCAACCATTAGACCAGCAGATGTTTCACAACGTAAAATAAAATATATAATAATAATAATAATAATAATAATAATAAAAGCTAGCTTCATAGATACCTGATTGAGAGTGATTACCCTTCTTTAAACATACTCCAAATCCTTTAAATGGTCAACATGAAAGATGTGATCCACTGGTGTCTAAAGCATGGGAAATGTTAAACAACAATTAATCAGAAAATCATGGACTAAATTATGGTCCACCTTAACATACACTTAGAACACTGAACAAATTAATGAGCATGCAGATGTTCCACATGTTATGTATCAAATTCCTGGGTGTGGAGGTACAAACGAAAGTGACTTGGATGTGTAGTTAAATATCGATACAGAAGACTATGAAGTTATGCCAGAAGAAATTGTTCCTCTTGTTACACAGGAATGCGTTGAAGAATCATATGCAGCTAATGAAGCAGATGACTCATTTCAGCTGATTTCCCACTCTGAAGTGGCAAAGGTATTAAAATCAGCCCTGCAGTATATAGAGCAGAACTCAGTCACAGCTGTCAATGTCATGTTTATGAGGTGATGGAGAAATATTGCATCATCTGCGATGTTGGATTCTTTACACCAACCCAAAGTGACTGATTTTATGCAGAAAGAACAACCGGTGAAGTGTATTACAGTACAATATTATGTTGCTGTAAATTGATCATCTGAAATCACATGTAACTCATTGCTTTATTGTTTACTTATCTGTAAAATACTTTATCTGATTTTGTCATTGACATTACACATTTCAGCACATTTGTTATTATAAAATTTTGCCAATGTCAGTTAGGGTTATCTGCGTTTTCTGACGTATGGGGTTCGGAATAACGAAATTATGTATTACGAAATTTTTAAGTTTTCAGATTTTAGTGTGGTGGCTAATGGTACATGTATTCTTGGTGTAGTCTACCCTATTCTTGGCATGTTTTATCAAAATTTCACCAAAGAATTAGGGATTGTACTAAAGCTAGTGTAATTATAATGAGTAGGGCTCGGATGTTTAAGACCTAACAATAGCCCAAATAAGCAAGCAAATATGACCTCAAATGTGGCAAAATATGACCTCAAAAGTGACGAAATATGACACAAAAATCACAAAATATGGCCCGAAAATAACTAAATATGGCCATTTGAAAACAAATTATAAATCGAGATGGAAATTCCTTTGATACATATTTGTATTTATTCTTACTTTCATATTGATTTTCTGAACATGCACCTTTAGCAGTTAGAAATTAGAAATTAATCTACTTTTAAAAATATTTTGGAACGTTTAAGCCCAGAGTTCATTAATATTATTCATATGCGTTAAAGTTTAATTTGAGTACCACGAAACGAATTAAGTAGAAGTCTTTCAATACATTACGGTAGGGCGGCAGAGCCTATGGTGCAAACTCGCATGCGTTTTTCACTCTTCTCCGCGGGTGGAATTGAAGTGTTTGACAAGATTCATGTTTTGTGAACACTTGTTCCCAGTCAATAAGTCGAAGATGATTTTGCACAGCTACAGCTGTCATCAAACAGCTGAAATATGCCCGAAATATGATGTTTCTATGAAAATAGCTCAAAATATGACCTTATGACGAAAAATAGCCAAAATATGCATTTATATGATAAATAAAGATCACTTATTTGTGTATATATTTACCTGATTTGCACCAAAATCCAATCAGTCAAGAAAATAGAGACAAAGAAAAAAATATGACTTTTCTTAAACATCTGAGCCCTAATCATGAGTAACTGAAATGATTTAATTAATCCATATAGCACATTATTATCAAGAACATTTCTGGGTATACTTTGAAGGCAATTCCTAGGATAAGTGCTTATAAGTAATACAACAGCATGGTTTGATAAAAATTTCAAGCAACAAATTTTCAAGTCATTTTTTCACTGCATGTTAACAACATTTTAAGTATTCATATTTTAGTATGGGAGCTAATGTAGCAGGATATATATCCCTTGGATACTATACTTGTATATTTCATTCATTTTGACAATGCACAACATAAACAGAACATCAATTGCCACCATCTGCTTAAGTTTGCAATTATTATTTTTTGACCACATTTCAGCAAAGTTCTTCTTATACTGAAGTGATTCACATTCAGCTTTTTTTAAAAAAACATGCCCTGAATATGACTTGTAGTGAGACAATATGCTGATCATTTCAAGTGATTATATTCTTCAGGTGAGAATATGTAGCATACTCCTTTTATCATTGTCATTTAACTTCTTCCAGTCCTTTGCAAAGAATTGTCACCATGAATTTCTTTGGTTTATTCTACCATATTCTTATAGTTCTATGTGAATGTTGATGTTGTGATAATAGCCACTTTGTCCTCTTCTTTTCCATTATATTCGTATGGATATGCCTCCTTACTAAAAATGCTACTTTTATTACCTGAGTGTTGTATCATTAGTGTAAACTTATTTGCATCATATATTGATAGGTAGTATCTAATATCATACTTTATCGTATTCACAAAGATGCACATACGAGATGCTGTAAATTGTGTACACCGTTTTATTCACAAATTATATATACATTATACACATACATTAATGAACCACCATCTTGAACTCGACTGCTACATTAGCATGTCAACCAACTACCAACACAACATGACTTCACATACTCAACGACTCGCACTCACAACTCAACAACCCAAGACTGTCTCTTTATATACCTTGCCTGGCCAAGCTTCTAGAATAATGTGACACAGCATGTTTTCTCGTGTCTTCTCGAGTCTCCAATAACCTATGTGCAAATAGATAGAACATTCTGAAAAACTCGAGTGACAAAGGTGTGTTGTTCTAAACTATTACCCTGTGTTGCACAACATTACATTGGATTTATACATCATATTTACAGGTAATAATAAATTATATACTGTTAATTATGTTTTCTTACATTAAATAAAGTCTTATCAATATAAATACTGCAGAATTATCGTGACATAACCTCACATTTTGTTACACAAGACAGATCATACAACACACAAATAATAAATGATACGACCATGATTTATACCAAATGAAGTCCGTACATAACTACGTAGATGATGATGATGATGATAATTATAATAATAATAATAATAATAATAATAATAATAATAATAATAATAATAATAATAATGGACTTAAAACAACTTCATAGCCACACCTCACAAGTCAGTAATCATAATAACAATAACACCTACTAATTGAGCTCGATATTTTCACTATGTACCCATGGGTTTAGAGAATTGATTCCAAGTTATATTAATCCATTACACACTTGCATCAGCTTATAAGTAGTAATTTAACATTGGAAATGTGCACTTCTGTCATCTAGAGATACATTATATATATTTTTGGTAATTGCACATTATTCTGTCTTAACCTATTTCTGGGCTTCATGCTTAACAAAATTCTTATGACTACTACAACTGTATAGTTTCCTTATTCCCCACTCCCATCATACTCCTTTAATCTATGTTACGAGCATAACTTATGAGCTCGTGATAAAAACTATGACTTTTCCACATCCTCTTAATTCACTTTAAAAATCTCTTCCTTATTTGCATGTTCCAAAGACGCTTCCATGTCCGTCAACACTGCCTATATTTACATAATTCCAGGTTCCTCAGCACTACATTTATTTACATAACAATTCCATGTCCCTCAACATACATTCACATTTCAATTCCATATCCCTCAACACTACCTATATTTACATAATTCCATGTCCCTCAACACTACTTGTATTTACTTTTATAGTTTCATGTCTTAACCACACCACTCTCATTCGTTCTTCACATTTTAGCAGTTTCCTTTGTTGATTGCTCTTCTTGACATGAAAGTTACTTGTCGAGCTCAAACTTCACCATTGGCTTTCTCACTGTATTCTAATGTTTGGTAGGAATACATCTGATATGTATCTTGTCCTTTTGACTTTGTATTGCTTTTGAGAAGTAGGACTACATGTATGACCGAGCTCGATAGCTGCAGTCGCTTAAGTGTGGCCAGTATCCAGTATTCGGGAGATAGTAGGTTCGAACCCCACTGTCGGCAGCCCTGAAAATGGTTTTCCGTGGTTTCCCATTTTCACACCAGGCAAATGCTGGGGCTGTACCTTAATTAAGGCCACGGTTGCTTCCTTCCCACTCCTAGCCTTTCCCTGTCCCATCGTCGCCATAAGACCTATCTGTGTCGGTGCGACGTAAAGCAAAAAAAAAAAAAAAACGACTACATGTATGTTTGTTTTACTTTACATTCAGTTTTAGAAATGACTAGGCATGACAAATCTATTTAACACATGAGACTGTTTACGAGACTTACAGTGGTAATACGGAACATTTTTTTATGGTTTGTACCCGATATGTAAGTTTACTTGTAAATCTGAGTTTAATTTGAAATTTAATTTAATTTTTCTTTTCCAGGTTTAGGATCAATCTTATTTGCCATAAGCATTGACAATAAAGACTTGAACCAGGAATACAGCAACTATGATGGAGTACATTTAATAGGTTCAGAACCTATCATACCAGCTGCAAAGGATGCAGGTAATGGTCATATCTTTGAGCATGGAGACTAGTAATAGCAGAGGTGCAGCTTTTACGGATTGTCCGTAATGATTATGGATTTCACTTTGCGGTTACGGCATTACAGTCAAAGAGGAAATTATTACGAAGGCAACATTATCATGATAAAAATTAATTTCTACGAAAAAAGGGAAGGAATTAAAAAATGTTCAGTCCCTTTGAACATTACTAGTCAGCTCTCCTCATTTACGTGTTTGTAAGTTGGCAACTAAACATATTTGGCAGTTATTTGTTCATCACTTCCTTTTGTTTCCTGCGAGCGTTGTGAAATTATGGCCAGCTACATAGATATATGCTGCTCTCTTAGAATGACGCATCAAGTCGGTCGTGAAGTAGGCTCTACTCCTTGTTCTGCTGTTGTCCATTGCGTGCGTTCGGCTCTCTCTTTGTTGTATACATAGACGTGAGTATTATATTTAGCGTGTTTCATTTCTAATTATCCTAGTCCATTTGAAAAGAAGAGATTGGTTTTGTAAAATGAAGCGTAGCAATTGTTAAGATGCATCTTCTTCTAAGAAGACAGCAGTGTTACAGAAATATCGAGACGGTTACAGAAACGAATGATCATGCCTACTTGCTTCATGTGTTAGTGAAAACCACGTATTCTGCAACGTGTGTTCGTGTGATTTCTCTGCGAGTCACGGTGGATGAGTTCATTGCAGAGGACACACAGAATCCAAGAAATATCACACATATGGTGAATCAAAATTACGAAACCAGCCTATTTCATCGTTCTTCATATAAAGTAATGAAACTGTGGTTACAAGTGCCGAATTGCTGTTCACATCATTTCTTTTGGAGCATAATATTCCGTAATCAGTTTCAGACCACGCTGGAAATTGATTTAGTTCAATGTTCCCTGACTTTAAAATCTCAGAAATATGGTTGTGCAAGAACTAAAACACCTCTGTTTTAGCTCAGTACGCGGCATCTGAGGCAAAAAAGGAAATAAGTGAGCTTTTGGGAATAACTCCTTTTTCTTTGGCTACTGATGGTAGTACGGATTCAAATGCAGTTAAACTTTATCCTAGAGTTGTCTCCTTCTTTAATGCTCCGAGATGCTAAATATCAATTCTTCTATTGTCATTTTTAGAGAGTATTGACAACACAGACGAGGAAATTTTCTCTGTTATTAATAGTGAATCGTCGTCTTTAGCCATTCCATGGGACAATTGCATTTCTTTCTCATCTGACAATGCATACACAATGATAGGGGCAAATAAAGCTGTTGCCAAATTTGTGAAGGACAGGCATTCTTTTGTTCATGTCCCGGGTTGTTCATGTCATCTCGTACACATCTGTGCACAAAACGCAGTAGCCTAATTACCAATGAATGTAGAGAACTTTTTGGTTTAGTTATATTACTCTCTTGATAAGAGTTCTAAAAGGCAAAACAAGTTGAAAGTATATCAGGCTGTTTGTGGCACAGAGGGTCACAAACTTTTGAAATATGTCAGTAGCCGTTGGCTCTTGGTTCTTCAGTCTATTAATCGAGTTCTTGAGCAGTGGGAAACTTTGACACTCGTGTTTTGTAGTAATGAAATGGTGTATGGCTTTTAGTGCCAGGAGTGTCCGAAGACATGTTCGGCTCGCCAGGTGCAGGTCATTCGATTTGACGCCCGTAG